>NW_008657516.1:0-211 GCF_000695815.1 Acanthisitta chloris | reverse complement strand
CCAGCAGGTAAAAAGGGTCTGTTACAAATGACTAAGTCCCCAAACAGGATTGCAGTCAAAATTTACAATTTATTATGTGAATTTAAGCAGGCAAACAGCCCTGGGTGTGTGGGGAGTCTCTGCTCTACCGACATGCACCCCGTACAGGTTTAGGTTTTGGTTTATGAACCCCTTGTCAATATACATTCATGACTGTCCCAAGAAGAGGGGG
>NW_008657515.1:0-14110 GCF_000695815.1 Acanthisitta chloris | reverse complement strand
ATATATTATCAATTTTTATAGATTTATCAATCAATTCAATTCAATTGAAAAGTTACAGTGACTATGGTGTCTGTTTCATAAAAAAATTCATGTCTCCTATTGGGAAAAGAACCTTCTATTGAAAAATCACCTTAATTTACCATATATGTACTTTAAAAAAAAAAATCAAACCTAAAAAATAGCTTCACAGCTCATCTCTTGAAAAAATGCATGATCTCAGTATAAGTGAGAATGTGCCTAACCACAACTGAGCTTTACTTGCTTAAATCCACTTAGTTATCGAGTGTTTCATGCATGAAAATAAAAAAGATAATAAATCTGAACATACTTTAACAATTCATCTAAATTCAGTGGATGTTGATACAATGAATAAAATTAAGAATAACTACAGTTCTTCTAGGAGCTTAGGGATTGATATGAACTTCAAGATCCTATATTCAACATGGTTTTAGAATGTAGGATTCTGCAGGTTTCATAAACTTTGAAGATAATGAGGCTATTGAATGTCTATAAGGATATTATGGCAATGGCAGTCTTGGTTCTCTCTGAGCCTGCCCTGTAGTACTTAAATGCATTCTGCTGAGCTTGTGGGATGGGAAGTTCTAAAAGAGGGAGACTTTTAATTAAAAAGGGAAGCTTTCTGAAACCTCAACTTAAGACAATTAGGTTTATGTCTTCCTCATTGAGACAGCAATTGTGCCAGTTTCAGCGTACCTAATTGTCAGTATAGCTGAGGATGCCAACAACTAGTAACAAGGAATGCAGGAAAACTGGAGCTCAACCTACCAGTTTAAGTAACATCATAATTTTTTCTGTTCTAGATACCATATAACTGATTTATTATAATAATTATAAGCTGCAGTCTATCTGTGCATTATTATTTATTCTTGTAGAAATAAGCATAATTAATTAAATTGCATTATGCAGATAAATATATTTTTTTAAAAAGCTGTGGGTAACAACATGACATGCGCAAATGATTCTCTATATTTTTTTTGGCAAAAGAAAATCTCTGCCAAGAGAAGAATTTATATCTCTATAAAATACAACTCTGAGTTCTATTACTGTAGGACTTTATGAAATCAAATATCAGCTCATTTTCAATCTGCCCATATCAATTAATAGTAATCAAAGTGTAATAAGTTTCAGTAGGACAACTTGTGTTAATAACTGTCCATGAACTGGTTTACAAAAAGTAAAAAATTTTAACACTGACTCTAAAATAGCAATTTTTTATTATAGCTTGTCTGCATTTATATTTAATCTAACAGCAGAATGAATGTACTGCAAACACACATATAGCTTAATGGAAGTATTACAAACTGAGTCCTATCAATTTATGTGAGTTCTGCTTTCACAGTTATGACATGTTAGTGATGTCTTTTTCTGAATTCAATGAGTGAGCTTGGCAAGATTAAGAATGGCTGATGTGGCACACTAGAACTTGCCCACCAGCACAGTGTTTTTTTCATCCCACTTTACTTTAAAACAGTATGGCTCAATGTAAATGAATCTGCAGCTTCAGCTGAGTGTGTATTATGCAAAGCCATTTGCTTGACCTACCTATACACAAATGCCATTTCTATTGTTTTCTGCCATGCATTTTCCTCCATGACAACTGAAGAAACTCATCCTGAAATCGAGAGATTCTCAAATCACATGTGTAGCTGAAGAAGGCAGACAGCAGGCAAAATAGATTTACTCTAAAGGTAGGATACTTCAGTAAAATGTGCTTTCTTTTACTGTTCAGTAAGCAAAGCCTGGTATTTCTGATTGAGACCCTTGACTGCTTGAAAGCACAAAAAATTTCATTTTTATAATATGCCACATCATGTCTAGTACATGTTTTCTCTCACAGGGATTGGAAGAGTGTTCTGTTACAATGGAACAGCATATTTGTGCTTTCTATTCTAATAAATACTACTGAGTGTGCTTTTCTTCCTATTTCTGAATGTGTAGTAAACAGACATGGTCTTTTGGTCTGCCATCGTTTCTGCTCATCCAGGCCAAGCAGTATGTCTTCCATAAGATACACAAACAAACAAAAAAAATCAAACCAAGAAACACACATCAAAAATATATGCATACAATATTGCGTTCTCTCTCTCTTATCTGGTATTTTCTCTACAGAAAGAGATGTTCTTAACTGCTACCAATTCTTCAAAATTCAATTACATTAATTATTAGGAGCAATTACAGCTTTGCAATAATTTTCAAATAAGACACAGTTCTGGTATTCTGTATGTCCTTTTTTGGTATAGGAGAGAAATTACACAATGGCTGTGATGACAGAAGAAAATTTGCCCACTCAGTTTAGTGTAGCCCTGTAGCACAGACAACCAAGTTAAACTTGATCATAGACTTATTATACTTCCATTCCCCTCTCTAAAAATAGGCAAATAGCACTTCTATAGTTCACAGATCTCTAAAAGATAAACATTTTAGAAAATGTTCAAGAACATGCAAAGGATTATTTGAAAAAAACCCACAAATACAGATTTATTTGAGATGAAGAGGTTTTAGAGTATGCTTAGTTTAATTTGTAAGATGTGTATTCAGTGAATCTTAACAATTTTCATTGGTATCATCTGGACAGTGAATGTTAAATACTGTCACTCTCTGTAAGAAATTAGAGAATACCTTGCCTGTCTCAAACACTGTTAAGGACACAAAGGGAATTTGTTCTAACTTTTTGGTTTTCATCCATTTGTAGGAAATGAGGTAGCTAGGTATTTATCAGAATTTCTGGATTGACCTTTTCCCTCCTAACAGAACTATTCTTTTTCCACATCACTCAGAGAGGACAGTGAATGTTCTCCACAAATCATCTAGCTGCAAACCTGAATTAAATTCACACTTTGCATCTTCCTACTTCACAACAGGACTTTTTGAAACCTTCATGTCCTCCTTTTGAAACCTTCATACTCCTCCTTCCTCTGCTTTGGTATACTAATAAAAACTTAATCTTTCCAGCATACTATTTATAAAATTGTGAAGGAAAAAGCTGCCAACTTATCATGACTGTCTGTCATGGTTTAACTTCAGCCAGCAGCCAAGAACCATGCAGCTGCCCCCCCCCCCGCCCTTCCCCCCCCAAACCGGAAGAATGGGGAGAAGAACAAATAAAGTAAAATATGTACGTTGAGATAAGGACAGATTAATAACAAGAAGGAGTAGAATGAGCTACAATGCTAGTAGATAATAAAAAAAAACAAAATCAGTGATGCACAATACAATTGCTCACCACCTGTGGACCGGCACAACCCAGAACCTCCCCCGGATCGGCCCCTTCCGGCCTGTAACACCGGGCATGACGTGCCATGGTGGGGAATATCCCTTTCGAAGTCAGGTCACCTGTCCCGGCTATGGTCTCTCCCAATTTCCTGTGTATCTTCTCACTGGCAGAGCATGAGACAGGCAAGAAAATGTCCTTGGTTATGATAAACACAATCCAGCAAAACTAAAACAACAATGTATTATCACTTCTGAATTCAAAACACTGCACTACACTAGCTACTGAGAAAATTAACCCCATCCTGACTAAAACCAGGGCACTGTCCAATGACTTCAGAACAAAGAGTGACAAAGAAAGAGAGAGGGTGGTGGGGAAAAACACCAGCCGCTGTTTTAAAATATGTTACCCAAACTGAAGGAAGCCTACAGTCTTCTAGTATAATAAAATATAGAAGCCAGCTGAAAAAATAGTAAATACAGGTATCCTCCAGATGGCTGCAACATATTTTCTGCTTTCAAACTCAAATTATTAGAGAAGAAATTTCTAGGAAGATGCTATAAGCTAGGAGAAAAATTTAAGCAGCCAGAGGTGAACAATATACCAAGATAATGACTGATTAGTTTAATGAAGTTTCTAGAGTTTCTTCTGATATTTATAAATTAGCATGTCATAAAATTACTTCTCTGTAACATGGTGACTCGAGTATTAACCGGAAAACTGCATTTATTTTAGCAAGGTCTGACTTGTCTATTATTTCTGAATAAAAATTTCAGTTCAGTAATACTAACAGCAGTGAGAAGACCCAATAGTCCAGACCGAGGGACCATTTTATTAACTTTGCATATTTATCCTCCATAATTTTTTCCAAACCTATCCAATAAGGATAGGATTACACTTGTCAATGTATTTCAGTACTCCTGACTTATTTTTCCATGGAATGACTAAACTAAGATTGTAATATTGTGATAAAGAAAGAGATCTTGTCTTATTTATCATATTGAATTAAAAACCTCAAAGTGACAGCCAGTGATTCAGTTCACCTTTCCTCTAAAACCAGTAATACAAGAAATTTCTAGCAGTTTCCTTTTATGATGCTATATAGAGGTCAAGCTGGTCATATATTACTTTATCCCTTAAGATGTAGCATTAAGGTACATAGTGAGTAACAATTCAAAGAATTTCAATTTTAATGCAATAATAGGCAATAAATCAATGAATGCTGACAGAGACTTAATAGTTAATTAATGACCTAAGGTCCTGTTCTCAGCAATGAACTACAGGGAAGAGCTTTGGATTCTATTTTTCAAACATTGGTAATAAATACAGTAGAAAATTTGGAACATTTGGGGAAGATGTCATAATGGTGCTGTGTGTACTGTTGCATATGGCAATTCACATGTGCTTATAACTTGATGGGATACACAAGGTAAATTGTGCTATATGCCAATGATTTTAATTTCATTTGATATATCTCTAAGTAGAGTGAAAAAAGCTAAGGACTAAATGAAACAAAAAGTATTGATCTTTAATGAGTGACTTGGTAGAATAGAGCTACCATGCATAAGTTTATTTGTTCTAACTAGATTTTTTCCCTTTACTCAGAAAAAAAGCCCTCCTGTTTGCCCTACCAGTAACTGCTGCAAGAGTAAACACTCTTAACAGAGAGTTTTTCAGGTGTCAAATAATATCTGTTTATACATGTTTGGAACCTCTTCAGTCTAACAAGTAGGAACAGCTCAGCATCAAACTTTTGAAACTTGTTCTTTTTTTCTGTTTACCCAAGGTACTCACTCCAACAGGCATTTTACAGCTCAGCTTGTTCACAGTGTCAGAGCTAGTGCCACACAAATAGTGTTAACATATGCATTGGCATGGTGCCTTTTTGTAAAACAGGACAAAAAACCCCAACAAACCTTGGTGATTACAACAGGCAGTTAAGAAGTGGGTGCAATCCTATTCAGCTGTAAAGAAACCAAATATCCAAAACACTGGGTCCTAAACACCAACTGTGAAACTGTTTGGAGAAAATAAAGAGTTTGGAAAGGGAAAACCTACTTTTCAGTTGCCCAAATTTATATATTAAAGAAGAATGTTATTTGATCTTGAAAATCAAATAATTTTCTTAGAAGAAAGAGAATGTGTGTTCTGTTTCTTAGTTTCTCTGCAGAATTTACATTAAAATATCAGTAGAAAAAATTTCTCAATCCTTGGAAAGAAAATAGGCAGGCAGCATTTCCCCACCCCCACTCCCTTTGACCTGCATGTTTTATTTATCACATATATATTTTATTTAATAATACAAAATAAAAAGTTCTTCTTGTCACATAGAGTTTATTGGCAATTTAAAAATCTCTTTTTGCTTTAAGTAGCAGAGCTAATTAAATCAATGAGTGGCTTTTTTAAGTGTCTAGTACATGTGAGAAAAGGAAGCAGTCTTTCCTACAGCAAACATTATGAATAATTAAGCTCCACAACTGAACTCAAGACAGCCTTCAGGGTATAGGAAGTATTGCAAAATAAGTCATCCTTAGTAATCCTTTAAATATTTTGCAGCATGCACAGGGAAGTAGCCCACCTAGGAATTTCAGTGAGGTGATGTTGTAACTTTGCAAGGCTATATCCTCCTGAACTTAAAGGACCAGGAAAAGTATGTTTCATTATATTCCCTGACCTAGACATAGAAGGACAATACAGAACAGAAGGTATGAAGCAATATAACAGGTAGGGAGATATAAGGCAAAAGTACACTGAGTGGTGGAAAATTCTTCACATTGAATACTGGTGTATATGATGCTGAGAACAAAGTTTTACGTGAAAAGTAATTTTGAATATTTAGCAATGGCACAAAGCAATTAATTTCTGGACAACTTTTTGCATTTCCAGATGACTGCATATTGTGTTTTAAATGTTCTTGCAATAATAATGCCTACAATTATTAAGGGTGGGAAAAATATCCAAAATTATGGAAACCATAAAAATCATAAGACAAGGTGCAAGATGAGAATGTGGAAGTAAAGAGAAGAAATAACATGCAGAAATGAAGAAGAAGGTAGAGCTCAGAAATCAGAACCCATGAAACCAAAGAAAATCCTAAAAGTCTTGTTTTGTTTTGTTTTTTTCCTACAACTCCTTTGCACAAGCTAGATTGAGTCAAGCTTGTCAGATGGAATGAAACAGTCAGCTGCTTTCTAAACATTTTTATTTAGAATAGAATAGACCAAAAATATTAAGCACGCTACTAAGAACACTGTCTAAATTCCTCTTGGGCATCAACCAGCTCACAAAGAATCCTGTTCCAGTGTTTGATTACTGTGTCAGTAAATAAATGCTTCCTAATGTCCAGTCTAAGTGTTCCCTTGCATGGCTTTGAGCCTTTTATATGCATCCTCTCACTGGGTGCCAGGCAGCAGATATCAGAGAGCACCCCAGAGAGCAGTGGATCAGCCTCTTTTTTTTACAAACTAGACAAACCAAGAGTCCTCAGTCCCCCTTCACAGGACGTGTTTTCCAGCACTGCTGCCTACTTGGTTGCCTTCCTCTGGACACATTCAAGTGCCTTGACATGCTTCTTAAACTGTGGGGCTCCAGGTGAGACAGCATGAATGCTGAGGGGCACAAACCCCTCTCTTGTCTGGCTGGTTGTGCTGTGTTTGATGCACCCTAGAATGCCCTCTGGACTGTCAAGAATCTTGGGAGACGGTGCATTTGAGAACACTTCTTAAAAAGTGTTTATAAAGAGTTTAGTCTTTTGTACTCTTTTTCTTCCTGCTCAGGCTAAGAAAATGAAAAAAAGAAAAGTCTCCTGTAGGTGTTTTGGGTTTTGTTTTGGAGTTACATTTTTTGGTTTTAGTTGTTGATGGTGGCTTTTTCTTTGCTTATTTAGTTTTTGTGATTTGTTTTGTTTTATTTGTTTGTTTAGTTTTGTTGGGTGTTTTTTGCTTTGGGCTTTTTTTTTTCCGTTTTCTTAATTGATTTCTTTTTTGCTTGCTTTTTTAATGGAAATTGAATTAGGGCTCAGGTAGCTAAAATAGTTAAATGTATTCCATAAGAATTGAGATAGGGTTTTTGTGCTCCTTTTTTTTGGCTTCTGAGGCAGCAACATTAAAGGCAGTCCCGCCCTTACTCATTTAATTCTGTTGCATGATCTTTTCTCCCTCTTCACTTTTCCTTCACATCTGAATTCTCACAATTTTTTTGAAGTTTCTTGGTATAGTTAGCAAGAAGAGCTTTCTTAGGATTAGGGAAATTTTAATTTATATATATTTTTAATGTCTTTTGAATGCACCCTATGATGTGATCATTTAAAACTTCAGATGCAATATGTTATTTTATTTGATTTTCTTCTCCATTCAATTGTATACATCTTTATACCTGATGGTATTTCAGTAGAAATTTCTATCTGTCTCCAGCCGGCACATGTCAGACCTTACTCTCTTTCTACTCACTTATATTCTAGGTCAAAGGGATAATATTTAATGGCAACTGACGGGTTGAAGTAATTTTAACTGCCTATTCAGCTACAAAAATATAAGAAAAAATATTAAATTCTGAGTAAGTTTGTTGGACAGTCTTACAGGCCTTCAAAATCATAGTTCTGTGTGAAGTTTGAGAGGAACTCAAACCTAAAATAAGGTCTCATGCTTGGGCACAAATTACAGGAGGACTCATTTGCTCAAGAGTTTATTCAATTTTTTTGGCACTTATCAGTCCAGATAAGTAACTGACCTTTTCTCTTTTATAGTTTTAGTTAATGATGAAGATGTGATTTCTATGTTTCATATGAAAAGATTATTAAACCAAACTTACATAAATAGAATAATTGAAGCAATCAAAACCTTTTCAGTATTCATTTTTGAATGTTATTCAAATATGTCTGCTTATTAAGGTAATCAAAAGAACAAAAGTTCAAACAGTTCCTTGAGTAAAACTATTTCATAGAGTTCTATCTGGCCTTACTGAATAGAGTTCATATGCACCCTTTTTCTTACTAAAGGAAAACATAAAACTGTAGTAGGGCAAAAGACACTTCTCTTGTTCAGAGATGATGTTTGAGGAAGGAGAGAGATATTATTTTTACCTTATATTTGTTTATTATGAAATAAATAGTTCTGGCTACCACAATGCCACATGGAAGTGTGTGCAATTTTTCTCAGAGCAAGTAGTTCTTCAGTTTGGGCAGAAGTATCAATATTTTTTGTCTCTCATGAAGAATTCTATAAATTAGGAACAAGGAATTATTTAATTATTTGACAAGAAATATTACAGACAATTCAATACATACCCTTCTTTTGGAGCATTTTCAGTAGTTTTGTTTTATTGAATTTCATATACACTGAACTTTATTTTCTAGAGAGCTTTCACAATTCCCAGGAGTCCCAAGCACCCACAATGGGATGGTTAATTGTGTATCACTGATAAATTACGTCACTTTTAAAAAAATATCTACCTTTAAATATCATCTTCTTGAGGCCACCACCCAGAAAGCAATAAATCCCCCACATAGTCATTCTTTTACTGGAGGGTTTTGTTAATATAGGAATCAATTTTGCTTTATTATTAAATTTGAACTATTTGAGAACTGTGGGAGAAGAAATCCTCACAGAAAATCACTAATTATGAAGCTGCTGATTACAGATCCTAGCTTGCAGAGATCATCTCATCCTACAGCTCCAGCAGCACTTCTTTCCACTCTTTAGTGGGCAGAGATTTGACAAGTACCCTCAAAGCATCTTATAAAAATTAATTACACCTATTTTAAGACATTGAAAAGAAATGGACCTAAAATGTATTTAAATTGTCACTTAGTATTCCAAACATTTTCCAGTAGTAAGGAAGAAAGACTTGGAATTTCAAGGGTTGTCAGTGATTCATCAGCAAGTCTTAGCCCTTCATCAAAATTAAGAAAGACTTAACTTTGCAATTGTGCAGGCACAGGAGAACAAGTGAGAACTAGTGTTCATATATGACTTGCATGAAATCCAAGCCATAAAATCATAGAAAAAAAGACACTCATGCTCTAAATTGAAGAGTTTGAGGTCTACTTAAGAATAGTCCCACAAAACATAGTGACCCAGAGCATTAACCCTGTATATATTCTATTTCATAGATTAGCTATGAAATACACGAAGTGCATCTGAGACTGAACATTTGCTTTGAGAGTCTGATTATGGTATTTATTAGATTTACATTTATCAGGTTTTTATTTAGATTTAGATTAGATCCCATTTACTGGAATCTGATGTCCTTCTTTCTTCTTATCAACACTCTTTGGTTGGAGGCAATTTTACTAAATATACAGTATGACAGAATCAACAGAAATTTAACTTCTGGGGAACAGTGAAAACAGTAGAGATTTACTTACATAAGACATGTAATGATACATGTAAAGCTGTATGTTGTTTACTCTGCAAGATCAACTTGAGATGTAAAATTGAGTGAAGGGCAGTTCCTGTATTTTAAGAAGAAGAAAATAAGTGTCTAGGACAATCTCGTTCTTATCCAATGCAAGTTTCAACATCTGATATGGCAAACAAATTTTTCTAGTCTTATTTCCTTGCTCCAGTGCAGAAGCACAGTGTTGTCAGAGCCTACACATGAAGACCTCAACCCAGGACCACATGTATGCTTAATGTACATATCAAACAAACCAAAAAGTCTAATAGATTTAGCTAGCCCTTGTCCACAGTGATTTTTATTATTATTAGTTATTGAAACATAACAGCAGTATTATATAGAAATTAATCTTCTCTGTATTTTGTGTGGAAATTAGGGAGTTTGTTAATAAATGCTTCCTGAGAAATAATAAAGAAAATGCATCATATTTCAGAACTTAAATTAATTAAATGATCATTATACTGAGACATGCATTTAAAGATAAAGCTATCCCTACTATGCTATAACAGTTTAACAGGTCAGTCAGGCAAATCAACACTTCTAAGCAGTTTTGTTTAAATTCATTTGTCTGTTCAAACAAGTAAGCACTTTCTATTCCCACTCAGTGTATTGCAAGCATAGTTCTCTATCTATTGGAATCCTGAGTCTGGAAATAATGCCATCAAAACTTGTGAGATATCAAAACAGATTCACTATGAGATGAAAAATGTGTGTTCATAGAATCATAGAATGGTTTGAATTGTAAGAGACTTTAAATATCATCTAGTTCCAACCCTCCTGCCATAGGTAGGAATGCTTTTCACTAGATCAGGTTGCTCAGAGCTCCATCCAGCCTGGTCTTGAGCAATAGGGCATGTACATCTTCTCTGAGTAACCTGCTCCAGCTCCTGCACAGTAATGAATTTTTTCCTTATATCTAATTTAAACCTACTTTCAGGTGTAAGCCAATCCTCCTTGTTCTGTCACTGGATGTTCTTGTAAAAAGTCCCTCTCCATCTTCCTTGTACTTTCAGGTACTTGAAGCCTGCAACTGGATGACCCCAAATCATTCTCTTTTCCAGGCTGAACAATCCTAGTTCTCTTAGCCTTTCCTCACAGGAGAGGTGCTTCATCCCTTTCTTGGTGGCCTTCCTCTGGAGTGACTCCAACAGGTCCATGTCTGTCCTGTACTGGGACTCCAGACCTTTATGTAGTACTGTCACGGTTTAGGGGTGGTGTTCCCCAATTTAGTATTTCCATTGAAACACCCAGACCACACGTTGCTCACTCGGTTCCCCACCTCCTCCCCCTGCTGCAGGATGGAGAGAATTGGAGGCACAAAAGGAAAAGGTCACAAGCCAACAACAATTTACTAAGAAACAGCAATGAAGTAAGAAAATGAATAGTAACAACAACTGCATTAAAAACATAATGTACAAGACAAGTGAACAACTCATGCACAATCGCTCACTACACACAACCCGGCACTGCCCACCCACACACATTGCATGATGGCCGAACCAGAGCCTGAAAAAGGGTACCCCACCCCCCTCCATCCCCTCTGCATGGCATGAGGTGATATAGAATAACCCCAGAGTCCTAGTGTGCCCTTCCTGGTGGCTGCAAAAGTTAACTCTGTCCTGGCTGGAACCAGGATGAACAATCCAGGTGGGATCTCACCAGAGCAGAGCAGAGTGGCAGAATCCCCACCCTTGACCTGCTGCCTATGCTACTTTTGATGCAGCCCAGGGTACACTTGGCTTTCTGGGCTGCAAGTGTTCATGGGGTTATGCATATCTGGGTTATGTTCAGCCTCTCACCCACCAGCACCCCCAAGTCCTTCTCAGCAGGGATGCTTTCAATCTGTTCATTTCCCAGCCTGTATTGATACTGGGGGTTGCCCCAGCTCAGGTGAAGTACATTGTACTTAGTCTTGTTACCCTTCATGATATTCCCATGGGCCCAATTCTTGAGTATGCCCAGGTCTCTCTAGATGGTGTCCCATCCTTCAAGTGTGAATTTAATTTTGGCTGTTAATGAAATATGAAGACAAAAATCACAGTTGTCTTGAAATTCATAAGACAAAAAAGAAAAATGCATAAAAAATGACAGAGAAATGAGAAAGTGTGGATTTATTTACTGTCTTTACTGAAACTTCTATCAGGATAGCTAGTTCTTGTATCAGGAATTTGTAATAGGCAGTAACTGAAGATCTAGTAGCCCAGACTTGCTTCTAGCAACACTAAGACTGAAAACTAGAAGTACTGGCTCTGTCTAGCACATCAGAAGTCCTTATATCATGTGGAGTTCAACTATTTTCTCAGGCCATCAACTACACTATGAGTTTCTAATGATCCACCAAACAATTAATGCTGATGTAAATGAAGCAGAAGTGGAACAAAGAGCCAGAAAAATATTTTATTTGCATAGTAATAGAACAATGTGAGAAATAAATGAAGTGAATATAATGTTCAATTACACCTCACTTGGCAACAACAAGAAAATAATCTTTAGGGTGTATTGCACTACACAAATATTCTATCGGATTATGTCTCAGCTGATGACTAATCTTAAAGGTCAGTCTTGGTTGACTTCTCTTAAAGAGAAAGTCGACTTGCAAATAAATTTCTGTAATTTGACATTTTTTTTCTGGTGATTCAATAACCTGATTTGCAATTCTGGTTCAGTATCAAAGCAGAGGAAATGAAAAATTTTTCTGATATCCTTAGTGGTTACCATCTGCTAGTTTTGCCAGTCTGGTAAGATCTAAAACTTTCTAGTAACTAAAAAATTTACAGGATTTGATTATGGCCTGAAGGATTCCATACAGAAAATGGAAAAATTCAAGGAAAAAATATTAACATTTTGGACGATATTTCCTAGAACTGACTTCCTAAATTTTTCTGACAGAAGTTTCAGTAAAGACAATAAAGAAATCCACACTTTCTCATTTCTGTGCTTTCATTTTTTGATGAACTTTTTCTTCTTTGTCTTATGACTTTCTAGATAACTGTGGGATTTTTTCTCTTAATATTTCTTATATCTCTTAATACATAAATTTTTATATACAAGGTTTATAATTTGTTTCCTAATTTTCTCAGTTTACAAGGGCAGTGTTTTTATATGCATTCTACCCCTCTATGCACTCTGATAGTTTAAAACAATTGAAAACACTAATGCTAATAAAACCACTAGATCAGCTAAAAAAGAGGCTAGAATACTTATTACCTAAGAACTGAAACTGATAACTTAATTAGAATTATTTTAAATCATAGATTATTTTTCTTGATGATACTAGCACTATCCAATTCTTTTTTTGCTTTTGCTGCCATGTGTTCAGTCAGCGTGATAAGTTTTCTAAATGCTTTTAATAGAGTGTTTTCTATATATTGTCTCAGAGATGATACATTGGAAAAAGTGGGACATATTCTATACGCAAAAGTTTCAATTTTAGGAATATCTGAAAACACCTGATGAAAATTTTCTGATATTTCAGAAGTTATGTCCTTGAAATTTAAATTTCTATTTTTAAATCTGAACCTGAAATGAATATTATAATTTCTTCAGGTTTGAGAATATTTAGTCATTCTCATTATATGCTGATAAATCAAATAGCTTCCCAATATTTTTTTTAGAATGACAGCTTATTTATTCTATATAAACAACAAGTAAATTTAAATTGGTAACTTTACCTGTCTTGATGCTTTGATGCATAAAAATAAAACAAGAATGTTAGTTCAACCATCCTCTTGGATCATCAATTTACTAAGTTGTGTTGCCTGCTAGACTGAATATCTTTAGTGACTGATGACTGAAGAGGCTACTTATACACTCTGAAGTACTCATTTATTCTTAAAGTATGTTTTCTCCATTATCTTGGTGAAAATCAGCAAATCAAGAAAAAAACCTTGTTGGTCATGACCTCTTATATATATATACACATATGCATAGAAACCTGAGATCTGTGCGTATATATATATAGATAGATGCCTATAAAACTGAGGTATTATATGATTGTTACAGAATCATATTATGTAATTAAAATATTATTAAACAAATACAGTGTATATGTAACCTAAAATTTTAAGAGTCAACAACAGTTTCATAGTGTGACTTGATATAAAACCAAGAAAGATTGTTAATTAAAACTGATAATTTAAATTTATTTTTAGAGTTATAAGGAATCTTTTCTTAAACACTTTCTATTAAAAAATGTGCTGGTTTGGGCTGAAGTAGAGTTGAGTTTCTTCACAGTGGCTAGTATGGGGTTATGTTTAGGATTTGTGCTGAACACAGGGTTGATAATGCAGAGATGTTTTTGTCATTGCTGAGTAGAGTTTACACAGAGCCAAGGCCTTTTCTGTTTTCCATACTGCCATGCTGGCGTGGGGGGGCATGGGAGAGTGTTGGAGTGGGATCCGGACCTGGAGTAACGATGAGTCTCAATATGAGTATGGTCGTTCTCCTTTATTCTCTGTGCTTACAAGATATATATAGACATTC
>NW_008657514.1:46602-66436 GCF_000695815.1 Acanthisitta chloris | reverse complement strand
ATACTGTAAATATGACTCCCGAAAGATGCATGAAAGTACATAAAGGCCTAGACATCAGCCTTGTGTTTTGGTAAAGAGAATCTTGAGCCTCAAAGTGTTACTATAATTGTTTTTCTCTCGTGATGCTTCTCATGTTTCTCTCACTTTAATAATGCCCCTGTGCCTCCTTTCAAACTGCTGACAGTGTTTTCCTTCTGCTGCCTGGAAGTGGTTGCAGAAGGCAAGCATCACATTTAACAGAAGATCTGCAGATGCTTGTGTTCACAACCATGTCACCTATGGGGAGAGCAAAGTCAGTCTCCTGCCAAATCATGGAGAAGGAACATTTCTTGACAGTTGTCATTGTCTCTGCAAGACCACAGAGGGAAAAGCAGGCACATAGTCACAGAAAGCCTCCTTTCAACTTGAACAGGAAATGGATGCTTTGCTGGGTCAACCCTAAAAGCACCCCATGAGAGTAACTCATAGGCATCTTCTCCAGCACAGTAGGCAACAGAAGGGGGGGAAAGACTGGGAAAAAAAAGTAAAAGAAAATTGGAGAATCTTGATATACTGAATTGGGTAAGAAAGAATTGGATTAGGAAGCTGAAGGCAAGTTCAGCGAAAGAAGGCAGGCAGTCTGACAAAAAAAATTATGGAGAAATGACAAAGATGAAAGTGCTGGAAAAGATGGAAAACGAAGAATAATTCAGCAGAGGAATCTGCTAACATATTTATTAGAGGATAATTAGTATCCAATTAATTTTCCAAATCCTAAAAGTAATGGTGTCATCTTTCTACTTTCTGATTTTATTTATTATTTAAAATGCAAAGGATGTACACTGGCATCTGGCAAAATCTCAAGCAATACTTAAGAAGCAGTCTCTTCATAGAGGACTTTTTGGTAACATGCTGCCTGAGAAACAGTTCATGCTTTTTGTATGAGACACAAATACACAAGTAGATAAATCAGCTTTGGATCATATTTACTCTTCCGCTAAAAGATGGGATCTCCATCCTTTTGCAGCCCTTTCATGCTTATATTTAGAACCACTGTCTGCTCTAAAAGAAATTGCACATCTCAAACCTGATCTCATTCAGCTCCATTGTCAAACCACTGGTTTGTTTTCTTCTGAGTAATGGAGCAGAAGTCCTGGATATCTGTCTTACTCTTCTTCTTTTGGAGGATTTTTTTTTTCTTCTTTCAATATTTAATTGCTTCTGATTTGGAGTTCATCTTTCATCCACCAGAGATGATTATTTTGTCTCTCTTTGATAGCTTCACTTAGTGATGTTTGTTCTGTAAAATCCCCAGGCAAAATTCTCCTGAACTAATGAAGTAGTGGTTCTTGTCTCCATCTTCTGCTCTGCGTTCACATGCTGCATCACACTGCCAGGCCCCAATACTGTCCGCAGTAAACCCCTCAGGGGGTTTATTCAGTCCTTCCAGGAAATCTGGAACCACTTTTAGCAACATCAGTGCAGGTCCTGGGTCCCACAAACCCTAGCCTATCCCTGTTCCCTGACCAGCAGCTGCCCAAATCTTTCTGTCTGCAAGCCATATCGGGGCTATCTGTACCTTCATCTAGGCATGGACATGTCACCAAGACCCCCTGCTTCCCTTCAACCTGTTTCTCATGGAATAGCTCCCTGTCCTCAGAATGGAGAGGAGGATGGCCCAGCAGCCACTGTGTCAGCAGTTTCTCATGGAGTGATGTCTCTGCACACCTATTTCCAGGCTCTGCACACTGTAAAGCAGCCCCTCTGGAGTGAAGTGCTGATTTTTGGACTTCCTGGTCACAAGAAAAAGGCAATAAATAAACATGTCAATATTTTTTGAGAAGTATGGCTGCATTAGCCGAAGGCTTTTCCACTAATTTATTCTGTTTGTTAGATTAAGAAACTAATGCTAGTTTTGCTACAAGAGCAGAGAAAGTTGCCTAAACATGTAGGTGCAGATATGTCTAATGTCCCTCACTTTTAGTGTGTTACAAAAGCTTTAGCATTTGTTTGGAGTTGTCAAGGCAATATTAAACAGTCCAATATATTGGACTTTGAATTGTAAAAGTTTATAAGCAAGAGCAATTTTACTCAAGTTTATAAGCAAGAGCAATTTTACACTGTAAAATGCAGAGATACATAATTTACATCTGTGACTGTGACTATGGGTTTTTGAACAGAGGTTTAGGCAGGAGTCAGCAGCTCTGTCACTGTTTCTTTTTTCTTCACAGACTTGTGCAAAGTCACTTGACACCACCAACTCCTGAATCTCCTTTCCAGCCATTGTGAGCTGCCCCACAGCCCAAAGACTAGGACAGAAAAACTGCCTCAGTTTGATATAGTCTAAAATAGATTTAATGCTGGAAACTGAAGAGATTTCTACGGTGGGTAACCTGTTCAGGTTAAGATTTTACACATGTAAGTATGCAGAGAAAAAAACAATCAAAAATACTTATTAGTGCAATTAAGTCTAATATAAATATATAAAACATATGATTTGAGTAGCTACTGGATATTTGGAGAAAATGCTAAAAAACACTCATCCTAGAATAAAGCAAGCTATCCTGCCATCTCAGCTCACTCGTAGATGCAGAGAAGCCCTTATTCCTGACATGTCTGCTGTCTGCTGCCACCTGTGGTTCAAAAAGAAGCTTGTCTAAAAATTCATTTATCTCCAGATTCAACTAAACATGAATGAAAGATCTAAGAAAAGGAAACTGAAGAGTCTAATAAAAATGGTCAGGCAGTCCATCATGAATGGTCAAAATGATGTCTATATTTAGGTACATCCTTTCAGTTTAAAAAGTACTGAACTCCTACTGATTTCAGTTTATCCCAAATGATTGAAAATACATTGAGTTTATAGAAGTGTAGATCCTCCTTAAGGAAAGTAATTACATTTACAGAGTAAAAATTTGCTAAAAAACTCACAGGTGATGGAGAAAGGGGAATAACACAAAAGCATTCTAAAAATTCATGTTGCATTTGTACACTTTGACTAGACCAGAGATACATATACAGAGCACATAGGTCAGGAGGCATAAGGAAGAAGCTAAGTAAAGAAAGCTATAGTTCAAGATGGGAATCCAACTATATTTAAAAAAAAACCCCAACAAAACACATTAAAACAGTTTTCAAGACAAATGCTCAGGAACTGTAAATGCAAAAATTCAGTTTCTTCTCTGAATCTAAATTTAACCAACTTATGCATAATGCATTATCCTCAATATCTTTAATTGCTCTCTCTCACAGGTTTTATCTCATGGTCCAAGCATCACATTACAATAAAGTTCTTGATTAATGAGAAATAATTAATCAGGAAATGAAAATATATCCCTATAATTTTAGATTTTAACTCCCTAACTAATCAGCTCATTTTAGTGCCTTTATTTACCCTGGAATCATATTTGACATTACAAAAAAACCCAAAACTATGTCTTTAGACGAGTTCAAGGATTTGTTTTTTTTCTCTTAAGGGTACCTGCGTGATATTTGCCATAGGATGGTCCAAATTAATACCTTCAGGGCAGTCCAAACTGCTAATCCTGTTGCCATACATTAGCTATCTCATTACTCTGACCTTTCACTTTCCTGTGTTTGAAACAGAGTTGCACTGAGGTTATGATTCACAGGTCACAAAGCCACAGATAACCTTAGATATTAGTAGTATTCCATGTCACTTCTTACAGAAACCAGAAGTAAAGCAATATTTAGAAAGTTGGAGAAAACCTGTTGTTTGTGCCCTTTTGTTCACTTTGTGTTTCAAAAGCAGTAAACCTAGAACCTCTGAACAAATGAAAATGAATGCAGATGAAACAAAACCAGAAGCAATTTGGTTACCCACTGGACACAAGCACAATGGGCAAACACCACTTCATATCTGCCCAGGAGACACTCTGGCTCCATAGCCAGGTTTGCTTGGTGCCTGTGGTACAACATGGAGAAGTTGGCATTGTGTTACATAAGCAGTGATGATTTCATCCTCAGGACTTTGGCTGTAAAGAAAAACAGGCTTATGGAGTAGGTACCCTGAGAAAAAGCAGTGTTTTGAATGGTGGTTTAATGGCTGAAGGGACAGTTTTCATGGCAGCTGTGCCCTGGGCCTGTGGTTCAATTTTCATCTGCTCTACATGACCTGGAAGCTTGAAGGGCCATGATGAAAATGGGACCAATATTCTTCCTCCCATCTTCTTTGGGTCAGATGAAGCACTGGTCACAAAGGAGCTCAGGCACCACATTACACGCTAACACAAAAAACAAAACACAGTTACATATCTCAAAGGGGCCCAAATCAGCATGATTATTTCATATGCTTGTGTCTAGATACACATTTCCACTACAACCTAGGCTGAAATGTATGGAGATGTGGTTCTCGCATCAGTTTGTTGACTTATAAAAAACTTCAGTGCCACGCAGCTATGGAGATCCCAGCTTAGTACTTAATGCCACAGATTTCTTAAATGAGATATTTGCCAGTTTTAAGAGCACATTCAAAGCATGTCACACCTAGTGAATAAGAGAAAATGAATGACCTGATGCACAGCAGTCCTACTCCTACTAAAGGCAAGAGGAGCTAGATAATAAAGTCTAAGCTTTTCAAAGTTCTAACATTTCTGATGGCATGGACAATTCAACTGCTTCAATAGGAACTGAATTATTCCCCAATCCGTGTCTTTTCTTCAGGTTTTAGTGCAGTGTCTTGATGTCTTTAGCTCCTAGAACTTTGGGGTTGGTTCAGCATCTATCAAAATGGATCCTAATTTTGTGGCCTTAAATCTGGAACATGATGTAAATAAAACCAAAATTAGTCTCCTTTCTCCACAAAAATGAAGGCAGAAAAGGTTAGTTGACATTATTGCTTTCTGTATTCACTTTGTCAGAAACAACACTCAACTAGGCTGATACACAAAACTGTAAGGCAGGGGAAACAAGGATTTTGGAACTCATGAGATTCCTACATCATCAATGGGAACATGGAGAAACTCTGTTAATGCATGCAGCTGTCTGACCCTCCTGCTGGCATCACAAATCACCGTATTAAACTGTTACCCAGGAAGCAACACGAGCAGCAACATACCAAGTATGTCAAAACACTGAATTCATTATCAAACAGATCTAATTTGTAAGAGAAACCTCTAGTGCTCAGTAAGTGAATTATGAGATTAGTGTCATGGAAGGGATAAGCTTGGTATTCAATCAGGAAATACCAGGTTGCTCTATGTATCCCAAAGTATTTCTCTTCAGTTAGTGCTCTGCACATTGTTATCAGAAATAATGATTGCACAATAAGCAGCTCTAATATGCAGACAGCAGGATCCTGCCAAAATGAAAGGCCCTCTTTGGTACTGCAAAATGAGCTTCACCAACAAGGGTAAGATTTCGCCTTCCTCCTTCCATAAAGGCCACGTCCCTGAGGGAGTCTTTTCAACCCTTGCCGTGTTTCTTTTTTTGCATTGATCAGGTTTAAACTGAAATTTCCCTCAGTTGTCCTTTCTTTTTCTTGTTTTTTTCCTTCTAGAAAGTGCATGTGGAAATGCTTTAAAATGTTAATATGAGCATGATCCTAAACAGCTCCATTCATCCTGAAAATTTGGACAGCCCCGTTGCAATTAATAATTTTGAGAGTTTTTTACTGGTTCTTCACACGACACCTCTGAAGAGGATCCAGAAATTTAGCTAGAGAGAGGCATGCAAGATGTGCTTTAATTTCAGGAAACTGCAGCTACACTATTGGGACAGTTAAGTAGGTGTCACTCAAAGACTTGTCAAAGACCAAGTTGTCCATCATGGGCCTCATGCCTATACATCCTGGAGCTAGAAGAAGACAACACAAAGTCTCTTATTACCCTTTTTCAGTTTGCTGTGGGTAACTGTGGGCCAGGAACATCCTATGTGCACTTCCAAGGAAGTACGGGTTGACAAGGCAGATAGACAAGCTTCAGGTAGGGAAAAAGAAAATAGAAAAGTTCTCTCTCTAAAAGCCGTGTGTCAGCTTGTCAGTGACTTGGAAACACTGGTGGGCACTCCAACATCCAGGTGGCATGAAGGAGGCAGAGAAGGGCACTGTCACCTGTGGAGTCTGGTCAGTGTTTTTGCTCAGCTTCAAGTGGCATCTTCTGTTGTCAGCTAAGGTTTGCTTTGCTCAGGTTAGACTATTGCCATACTTCCAAGACCAGGTCTTTTGAGGGTGATGTCCTGCTCACCAACAGCATCACTAGTGATTAAGGGTGTAAGAGGTGTCTCTGTAGAAGTCAGTGGCTGGGTTATTCTCAGCCAGGACCCTGCTTATTCCAGCTCAGTGGCAGTGCATGACCTACCCAAAAACTGATGGACAATTTCTCAAAAAGAGTATAAATCCAAAGGCTTTATCAAATTTCACAGGCCATGAACTTTGGTTCACCACACATTATATTTCAGAGGTAATCTGCTGCTGAGTTGTGCTTCTTCTTCATTTTATTTTAGACTCATTATATCCAGGTGAGACACAACAGCTGCAGAATGAGAAACTGCCACTGCTTGCCAGTGTTTAATGTTGCACAGAGGATAAGAACAGCAGGCTGAGGAAATACTGGGAGATTCCAACTGAGATTTTCTTAGTAACTTGGATAAACAGAGTTGAGGAAGGGGAGAAGAAAATGAGGCAATTTAAAAGGGGTAAAAGTGTATCTGAGAGTGCAGGCCTCTCAGATCATCCCAGGGTTTCCATCACACGACCTACTAGAAACAGTGGCAAAAGATGGAGCATGATCTAAACAAAGGTGAAGTTTAAAATAGCAGCATGGCATTGGTGATGCCCAGACGATGAAAAGATTTTTAAAAATATCAAGACCAACAACCAATAAGTTTTCTGTCTTCCTGATTCGATGTCTCACTCTGTTTGAAGTGTGAAAAAGCAAAGGAAGAATGGGGCATGATCAGATTTTGAAGTCCTAGGCAGTTTTGTGGTTCACTGATCACTACAACCTGGACAGTCTCTTCATTTGCTGGTGATGGAGTTGCTGTTTGTTTCTCTGGCCCCTATGCTCCCCCCAAAGCCCCTTCACAAACACAGGGACTTGAAAGGAGAAGCAGTAATTCAGGAAGTCTAACACAGCAGGGTTACATTTGTAATACTGAAGGGTAAAGATTGAAAACCAAAGTAGTTTAATTCTATTTTCAGAAATCATTACCTAGCACAGGATTATCTTTAATGACAGACACCAAGGTGTCAAAGGACTGTGTCAGGTTTCAGACCTTTTCATAGTTTAAATTCCTATGCTTAATCAAAGGTTAACTGAATCATTGCTGGTAGCGAAGAGTTACTTCAATGTAACATTGTTGTGGGTGGCCTACAATAAGTAATACCATGTTCAGTCGTCAGAATTCTAGATGCAAACTTATTTCCCATGCATGTCTGTGTCCAGAAAATGCATATAACAGAATATACAAATTATCTCACAGGAGATAGTGTGAAATAATTCTAACTTAAATTATTTCTTAACTGCTTCATTCCTTTTTCCATTTTTCCATCTCTAGCAACCAGTATTGCAAACAATTTCTGTGAAAAGGACAGTATGGCTGCAGAATCCATGGCTAGTTTTTACATTCCTGTGGAGTTTTTTACCAAGTTTACAAAAATATTCCTTTTTCTCCTGTATTCCTTGTTATAGTAGCTCTATCGTTGTTCACTTAGGTTGATGTTAACATCTGGAACGCTAATAACCTCTTTTGATCAAATTTATATTCTCATACTTCACAAGGTTTGGTCAATTATATATAAAATTTCTATGATATAATGAAATATATTAACTTATAAAGGACTGATATATCTGATACTTATTCTAGATTTTTTGTAAACTTTCCAAGTCTAAAAAGGTGAATGATGTCATTAACCAAGCTGTTTGAAAAAAAAATTTGAACTCAAAATTCTTTCCACTGCAACCAAACATCAAAAATATGCATGTCTATTTCTACAAACCAAGAAATATGCAGGGCAGAAGGATTTCTTTTTAGAGATATTGTGGTTTCACTGAAAACCTCAGAATTAAGTGTTTAGGTTTACAATGAAAGGTCCACATATTTTGTTATTATGGTGGAAGAATTCTGCTTTTTTTATAAACTCCCCCCTTTCCAGTGCCAAATTTCACTAAGGATATCAGCAATTAAATATAAGTAAGAAACAATAATTATTGGTTTTCTGAAAATAAAATTGTGGGAGAATTTGCAATTCCTACCCCATCTGTATATATTTTAGGCAACAGAAGAGCATGATTAAGTGTCTGAAAGTGTGTTTCTATTTTAGTTCCTCTGTAATACAAGCATAACAACTATTCCAGCTCTCCTAGAAACACAATTGCATATAGGAAGAAGTGATAAGCTGAGAAAAGGATATGTTCTTTACTGCAAACAAGTATCTTGTATAAATTTAATGGAAAAATGGAGTATTTTTTGGTTATGCCTCTTTCAGTAACATCAAAAGGAAAAACACTGTTTTTCCCACCCCCTCTAAAAATAACACATGACTTGAAAGCAATCCAAATTTATGCAAGCCATAAACTGGCAGTCAACTTCCCACTTTTCATCCTGAAGCTTTCAAAATGGCACAGCAAACTATGAGAAGTAGCAGGAATTCTCTTCCAAGTGGTACAAGAAGTCTTTCTTCTTGTATATCATAGAATCATAGAATTTAAGGGTTGGAATGGACCTTACAGATAATAAGAATTTATTATCAATAAATAATTGATATCACAACCCAACCCTCCCTGCCATGGGCAAGAACCCTTCCTCACTAGATCAGGTTGCTCAAGGCCTCATCCAGCCTGGCCTTGAGCACCACTAGGGTTGGGGCAGCCACCACGTCCCTGAGCAACCTGTTCCAATGTCTTACCACCCTTATAGTAAAAGAGTTTTTTCTAATATCTTACCTAAACTTCCCCTCCTTCAGTTTGAATCCATTACCCCTTGTCCTATCATTGCAGTTTCTAACAAAGAGTCCTTCTCCAGCTCCCTTGTAGGCCCTTCAGATATTGAAAAGTGTCTCCTTTTGGTTTTGCTTCTGGCATGACTCCAAACCACTTTAACTCAAGCAGTCCACATGTAAATGAAATTTTTCGTAATTAGGAAAACACAAATCTCATTACAGCCTTGTGAAATCTGCTGCTTCATACAATTAAAAAAGAAAGGTGATCCATTCCACAAAACAAAGTTCTGGTGTTATGTGTTTTCTAGATAGCACACTGAATTTCTCACTAGTTTTGGTCAAACATAAGGTCAGATCTTGACTGGGTTAACAAAGGAGCATGAAATATGCTGGGTACTGGAAGTTATATAAATGGACTGCACAGCTAAGCCAGCCTCTCCTGAGGCTGGATACATGAGGACATTAAGGGACGGGGGATCCTGCATCTGCTCTGTGTTTATAGAAAGGCATAAAATGATTATTGCAAGACTTGTAGATAATATGATCCAATGTGGATACAAATCTCTGGAGTATCCAAGGAATTCATTTTCGTTTTGAGAAGGCTTTGATCTGTTGACATTGACATTTTCTGCTCTAAATAACAATTAAGCCATTAGAGCAGTATGACGGATGCCAAGTTTTCTGTAGATTCCCACCCCACAGCAATAGATGCCAGATTGTAACACAGGCTAATTAATATAACAAAAGAAATAATCCAAATTTTGCTTACCAAAAAAAAACCCTAATATAAAACCTAATCAAAAAATGACATCGGCAGTTTTAAGCAAAGCAGTCTTACTTGAGTACTTAGATATCATGTTTGACCATAAAGAATTCATGGCCTCCCTTTGTTCCAAAAGCTGTCTAAACTGTGAATTTTTATTAGTAATTTGTCCAATATTTTAGACTGCATCGAAGTAATAAAATGTGTCAATAATTTGTTACTTTAGACTCTTTGCCTCAGAAATCTGGTTTCAATCCATCTGGACTAACATCTCTTTCTAAGCTTATCTATTTCAACAACTGCAAGGCCAAAAAAACAAATCAAGTGCTAAATCAAAAATCTGGGGAACATTTCAGTGACTCAATTGAAAACAAGAATCATTAGCAATCACAATTTCAACTCTTAAAACTTAACGAAATGGCAATTGAACATAGGAGTGTACCCCTATACCTCTAGATTGTGTGTCTTCTTCAGGGAGAGTGAGCTTCAGTGAGATTTTGCAATAACTAAGACTAAGGCTGATGCCAAGAAGGATAGCTTCCATAGCAGCTGCAGCATTCATCTGAAACCTCTACCAAAGTCTCAGGGATAGTGCTGCTCAGATTTGACACTGCTGGCAAACATCAAACCTAGTCTGCACAATCAAAGAGAGTAAAACTGCTCCTTGCCTCTCACAATCAGTTGATTTCCCCAGTGAGACTAGTAACAATTTGACAGAGATGTGTGATGGATTTCATTCAAAGAAGTCCAAGAGACAGAGATAGGGTTAATTTTGCTGACAATGTTTTGATAACAGTTAGAGAAAAAGAAAATCTTTTTGTTCTCAGGTTTTCTCATCTGTTTCATGTTATAGCACAAATTTTATTTTTTTTATATAAAGACAAGAGAGATTTTGTGGCCTGTTGTCCCATTTTCTTTAAGTGAGAACAGCAGCCTTAATTTTCAGTTATAAGTAAAGGCTTCACTGCAAGAGTTTAAAATAAATATTGATGAGGCAATAACTATTTGAAGATTTCCCTTTGGTTATTTTTTCATTTCAAACTTGAAATTGTTAAGAGATACAGGTTAAAGTCTTCCCATTATGTGTATTTGTCAATCCTAGGGTAACGAACTTGCATCTTCAATACCTAAAGGGTTCTTGAACTTTATGAAATAACTTGGAATAAATTTATTTTAAGAATTTTGCCATTACTTTCACTTACTGTAATCCCATGTCACTCAAAATAATTTACCCTTAATCTGATTTGATGTTAAAGTTCTTTCCTTAAGTTCTGCTGAAAAGCTTTCCTTTGACAGCTGCTTGTTTTGCTGTCTGACTTTCTTCCTAATCCATGCAGTCGGGGAATTTTACAATGATCATGGAATCTCAACAGTCATCCAAGTTGCAAAGTTTACAGTTCCTGTAGAAATTCTTCTTGGAGCAGCAACTTCAATATTCTCTGAAGTTTGCTTCTCTCTGTATGCTCATCTGGTAATCTTTCCTGAATATGTTTCACCACTGGCAGTCAAAGAGAAATCAGTAGATCCCAGTAGGTCAGCTGTAGTTTGGTGCACTAAAGCAAAACCAAAACCATTAATCTCAAAGTGATTCTAGCTTTAAGCATACTTACACAGGACTGTTGCAAAGAATTGCTAAGCCTGTGCTAAACATCGCTCAGGTACACAAGCTAAGCAAACCAAATTAAAGTTCCATTACTGTACTGGACTAGATACACACAGTGCTCTGCTGTCTCTCCCAGGTGGAAGAATACACTTTAGAGAAACTCTGAAATGTTTTCAAGTTTTTTTGTTTCCTCTTTCATTTGCACTTCTCTTGGTCTTAGTGCAGAAGCAGGGGAATCCAGGAGTAGGGTTATTTTCATTGTGTCCGATAAGGGTTTAAGAAATAGCTTTAATTTCACCAACAATGTTCACCCTTCCTTGAAGCAAAGAACATTAATCTTCATCAATTTAAAGTTCTATGATGTTTATATGGCCAAAGTATCCGAATAACCTTAGCACAAATTCTATGGTTTTTGTTTGCTACTCTAGCAAATCACACTGCACCTCTGCAGTAACAATATCTGCCAGGAATTCCAACCAGCTCAAGCATGATCTCCACTTCCTGAGAACATGTGGCTGTTCTCAGGCTGTTGATTTTTCCAAGGGTATATTTATTTGATCTCATGAAACACTTTTGTTCCATATGAGGCTAAAAACATTGATATACAATTTCTAAGTAAATCCCTAGAACACTTTTTTAATAATGGGGTTATGCTAACCATGGCCCTGTCCTTGGAGATCTCGTTTGTACTAAGCAAAATTGTAGAAATATCTGCTTAAGCTTCTCCAATTTCTAACCCCTCTTTCCTTATCAGATTTGGAAAAATATTGTTTGGCTTAATGCCTTGTCAATATCATCCCTTGATTCCTTGATAATCTTTCCTAGGGTGGTTAATACATTCTTCAACTTTTTGTTTGATTTTCATAGAGCTTGCATTGCTGTTTTAGCCTTCTCAGCCTTTGCAGTTAGAGCAGCATTTACAACACAAACATTCGACACCTTTGTTATTCTCTCAGGTTTGCTTTTAAACTTCAGACTGTCCACATCACCAAAGCCAGCTATGTATCTGCAGTTTGTAAAATAAACTTGATAAATGGAGAATTCTCAAAGAAAATTGATTCCAGCAGCGGGTTCACAAAAGCTACAGTTCAAAGTGACACACATTAGACTGAAACAAATTTTGGTTTCATGAAAAAGATATAATTTTTTTGGCTTGATAGCTATTCCTGTAGGGATTGAGTTTGTCATTGGAATTATCTGTACAAGCTTAAAAATTTATTTTCCCACTAAATCGTTTACTGAAGATGTCTCTGTCACTAAATGCATTTCCCATCTAATCAGGTTCTTTACTTTCTCCCACTTCTACAACTGGCTGTGACCTGACAGTTTTCTGAGTTCAACACTTTATGTCTGCTATTGATTCAGTCTGGAGTGCTTGCTGTTTTCTTACTATGACTCTCCACTGCCGAGGTAACCCTCAGTGAGGACAGAAATAAATGTATTTGGAGAAGATAGAAAAGCCATCCATGTATTACTATCGTATAGCTTTCACAGAACAGAAGAACCTAAATACCAGTTAGAGCAGGAAACCATACCCACACGGTTCTCTTCTGCACATACAGGGATGTAGACAAGGCCACATGCGTCCTATTAATTTACAACCTGCCAGCAGAGAACAGATGGATGAGACAAACATATTGAGTTGTAAATATGTCATCTGTTCTCAAGAAATCTCAAAGCTCTAATTGGAGTCAAAAGGCTAAATTCATACTGAGTTTATAACCAATGAAGGGATAACAAAAGTATTTTAATTGAAATTGTGAGAACAATTTTGCCTAATTGTTATCACATTGACACTAGTACTGTCAGACTGGAATACAAAATGCTGATTCAATTATGCTTGAATATTTAAGGAATAATATATTAAGATGTAAGTTGTTAGTTCTTCAATGTCTCAAAAATCATGCTGTAATCTCTTGCATGGTACTTTGAATCTCTATAGCTGGAAAACCTGTGTCACTGTTTTTGCAAATGCATCTCCACTAATGCTTTTCAAAGGTATTTGTTGAGGTGTGTGGGTAATCAGATATTAGAAGGGGTCACACCTGACAGGTTGGCAGACATTTCCCCAGATGATGCACAGCACTATTTCACACAGTCCTACTGGAGCTGAAACAGCCTCCAGGCATCTTAAAATCATCCCAGCAAGGCACAGAGACTTAGTGCCTCAACTTGGAAAAGGAAACTAAGAGCTGGAAGCCCATGACAGTTTAAATCCCACAGGAATGTCCACTCAGGTGATGGCAGCTATCCTTCTCAGTGCATTGAGGGCACAAAGACCTCTAGACCATGAGGTTTATTAAAAGGCATTTATAAGTAGCTGTGGGTGGTACTTTGTTTGTGGTTCATGCACTCTCATCACAGAACAGGGTATTCAGCCACACTGACCAAAACATTGCACAGACAGTCCTTACAAGAAATAATCTTTCCTGAGATCAGCAAGCATTGCGAACTTGAGTCATAGCATTATTGCTTGGTGAATTATTAGTAAAACATGCAATAATCCCACATGTAGTGTTTAGTCCTGTCACAGAGACTGAAAAATGAGGAGTAAAATGATAAAGTTTTATCCTTTAAAATACCATTCTTTAAATAAAGATTTCTGCATCTGTTTTACCAAGCCTTCTGATTTTTTTTCTTCTTGCCTTTCTTTTGTGCTTTTAACTTTTCATTTTAAATCAAACTAACACTGCAACGGTGGTCTAGTGCTTTGTGTTATTTCTTCTGAAGACTTCAGCCTTCTCTGTACAATAGACCCTCCTCTGTGCAACAGATGTTTCCAAGACATGACTTCAGTTGGATGGCAGTTTCCAAATGAGAGCACAGGAGAGATTGTATCAGGCAAAATCAAACATCTTCCTGTATTCAGTTTTTTTCTAGAAGAACCTCCATGCAGCAGTTGAAGACTAAGAAAAAGGGTAAAAGGAGTCCCAGAATGTAGGGATGATTTCCATGAATATTGATCAGGAGCTTCTTCATTAGGAGACAATGTCTTTTATTTAATGACTATAGATTTCTTCCAATATTTTTTCAAATTATGTATTTTAAACCATCTGAACTTGTAATATTTCCAGAGCTCTAAGCTAAATATATTATTTTTACATCATCTTGTGCAGGAAAGAACAATCATTCCCTGCTCTATACCACCTATTATTTTAATGAATTCTATATTCCTTTCTTTATTTCTTCCTTAGTAGTAGAGTTCCCTTGTTCATTTCTTGTATATAAACTGTTCCAAACCATTAATATCTCTTCCTGTCCTCCTCTTTTTGACCTCCTCCTCCTCTTTCAGCTGCTGTTGTATTCTCTTTTTAATGGAGGCAACATAAATGTAGTCAGAATTCAAGACACAAGAGCCCCAAAACATTGTGCAGGGGCAGAAGGTTTATAATTCCTGTTTTCTTCTCTTTTTCTCTTCCTTTCCAACATTTGATTTGCTCTTTTGACTACAGTTGAAAAATTAGCTGATCAGGTAACAAGCAAGTTCTAAGATTCTGTAAATAATAAGGTGTTCTTCTACTCTTGCATATGCATTAAAAATTGAAGATTCAGTCAAAGATCAGATTTTTTCAATTGCTGTTAGTCGGAAATTTAAATACAAGTTTGCAAATTCAGGGAAAAAGTCCGTAATGATATTTTTATTTTATTAGAAATAAAAATAATAATCTCTCTTGTAAGTTATTACAGATGAATTCTGGCATACTTTTTATAAAAGTTGTACTGAAAGCTACTTACTTTTTAAATTCAAACTTTCAATTCTGTCTCTACAGGAAAGAAAAAAATCTTGCTCCTTTTACCCATGTGAGTAGCCTTTTGAAGGCATAATCTGCACTCACTAGCATGGATCTAAATCCAGCATAACAGTAGAGTCTTAATTGGAGCAGGTATAGCTTTGGAACTACGTAGCACTTTGTCAAAGTTCTTTCAGGAAAACTTTTTATGCAACAAAAGCAAAAAATTTTTAACTACTTTTGAAAACGCTTGTTAGAACAGTGGATATATTCCCCATTACACAGTCATTGCTGAGTACATGACATTTGACCCTGAAATTACTTTATAGTGTGAAACAAAGCACAGAAAAATCAGTGGGAAATCTTCAATTTGGCTCTGTATTTGAAAATTCATTCCTCTTTTCAGATATATATGTGCAAATCTATTTGACACTGATTGCTAAAGCCTACTGTCTTTTATATCAATAGGTTTTGACTAATTCAGCTGATGGAATATGAGTTTTTCCACACATATCTAAGATCGGTATTTGGCAGAGTGTTGACAATGTATCATAAGATATAAGATATTGCATAACTTTCCTCATATGGTGTACTGCTGAATAAATATTTTCTCTGAGACCAAGATCAAGTTGCTTCAGCATCATTTCCAAATAGGAATGCAAGAATATTTGAGGCAGTACCAGCTTTTCCTTAGCACACTCTGTGTGAAGGTCATGTGTTTGTGTCAGAAGCAGAGCATGTCAGAACAGTCACCTTAGACAACTGTCAAGCAAAGACAATTTTAAGTTGCCATAGTTGGTACCTCTAAGTCAGTACAGAAGTTGTACTTACTGGCACGGGTCTTGGTGGCTACTGTGCAGCCAGCACCCTTGAGACCAATTCTCGTTCTTGAGAATGAATCATTCAGAAACTGCATGGTAAATAGCTTTCATTTCTACCCAACAGGAAATTTGTCATTTGAACTGTCAATTTGAAAATTACCATTTGAATGTTAGCCTCACCAAGGAAAAGTCATCAGAACCAAACCATTCTGTGAAAAATTAGTAACAACTTACTCACAAAATGTACAAGTTAACATAAACACAAGAGACTTAGAGCAAATTCACTCTTGTTTGGAATGGTCTAATATAGGCTATATGCCACTCTGATGAAACAACAGGAGTTGCCTCAAGGCCTGGAGATATCTGGCAGAAGAGGCAAGGCTTGCAAAGACTACTCTTCTTTATCTCAGTGTATCAGCACCTCACAAAACATGAAAGTAAATCCCCATACATGTGGGAAAGAATAAATAACTGTAGCATTTTCATGTATGATGGCCTGTTTGCATATTATAAGTTGATATATTCACAGTTCTGTGAAATATGAATGCAAATGGATGGTTATTTTTTATTCCTGACACTTGAAATCATTCATTTGAGCATATTCTGAACCCAGGGCACTAGCTGCAGCAGCTGCATTGCTGCATACACTCTCATGTACACACATGTTGTCCTCTTAAATAACTCACCAATGGGCATCAAATTAGAATATTCAAACATTCAGTATAAATCAGACATCTGGATTTTATATTAGTATTGACAGAGAGTGCTTCCCAAATGTTCTGCTTTATTTATGTGAAATGGAAAAGGAAATGCATGATGAATCATTAGAATATGCTTGTACTAGACTGAAGCCACAGTGGTATGGTCTAACTCTGGGTTTGTGCTGCAATCTATGTGAACAAGGCATTGTTTTTATTCCCCTGGGAGTCCCATGTAAGAGACCTGCATGAAAATGAGTTTGAGATGACACAAGGAGGTTTCTTGTGCCAGTGAGGCAACAGCAACTGCTGGTGCTGAAAGGAGGTAGGTCCAATGAAGAAAGAAAACTGGGAATGACTATCTTGGCAGAGGATTATGTTTATTCAGCACTTGCCACCAAAAGGACTACTGTGTTCTTGTTAAAGTTTCTCCCTGTAGACCACATAATAAATAGCAATGATGAGGACATGGTGGATCAGGGATGGCTTTTGATGGCAGATTTCAAGTTGCAGTTGCCATTTTAGGCTTCTCAGTGATTAAGGCTTGAGCACGGAAAGGGGCTGTTGGCCAGATAACCTATGGATCAAATAGGTCCTCTCCAACTTTCGTACTCTTTCTTCATCAAAGGGGCCACAAGATTCAGGGAGAAAAAGAGAAGGAATAGAGTACCTCACTCTAACTACTCCAGCTCCCTTTACCTCTCAGAAGCTGTAAGATCACCAGCTTCATGTTTCTTTGCTTCCCTGAAAAGATCTGTTGGACTTTCAGCTGCAGTGTCCTTGGGGTCTCAGGTTTCTCACTACATTACACTGCTTGGTTTTCCAGCTGCTGCCAGATCCAGTCCCCACCAACCCTGAGATCAAATCCTGGATTTTACAGCTATGTTTACTCCAGTCAAGATGTACTAGGACCCATCCTGTGGGTCACTGAAGAGTAAGGACAAGAAGTTAATACCCTGCCCAAAAGATGTAAGTCCCCTTGAAAATGAAAGACTCTCAGCTGGTGAGAAATTGAGGGAAAGTGTTCATATTCCTTTGATCCAGCATCACTCCATCTGTTCCATGGCCTCTGAAGGCATTTATTCCTATTTTCCCAGTGGTTTCAGTATATTTTCACAAATAGACCAACTGAGGAATCTTTTGAGTGATATGAACAAATAAGACCTCAGAATACTTAAATCATGTTTGTTTTGTTATTCTGAAATGCCTTTACTGACATTTATGGGGAAGTAAGTTTTCTTTTTCCAACACATTCTGTGGTGTTCTGGTAGCTTCAACTGAACATTTTCCAAGACTCAAGACAAATTCAGGCTAGGTCAAACTATTAAACTTAATATTTCAAGCACTGTATTTTAGAAAAAGAAATAGAATGGGTCAGGAAAAAAATACAGAATTCAAAAGCACTATGAATTAAATTGAGAATCAAGCACCTTCAAAAAGTCCTGTCAGATGCTGCAGTATATATGCAGCCTGGTTTAGTGGGACATGTCCCTGTCCATGGCAGGGTGGTTGGGACTAGATGATCTTCAAGGTCCATTCCAACTCCTCGATATTCTATGATTCTATGATAACTTAGATTTACATTCACAAGAGAAGGCTGTGGCCAAAGTGTCTTTTAGAGATATTTGAGAGTGATCTGACAGTCTGAGAATTGTGAAAATCCAACATCATTTAGACACAATTAGAAGATATAATTTTGAAACTATGAAATTTGATTGCTTAAATACACTAGCTGGAAAATTATTGAAGTAAAAATCTATGGACTACACATTTGCTGAATACGTTTTTGAATGTCATTTAAAAAGAATACTTAGTATTGATTTTTACCTCTGTTTCATTTTTGCTAAAATTGCAATAAATGCCCCACTCAAATTTTATCTAAATGACATAATATTTCCTAGTATGTGAGTTCAGACAAAGCTGACCTACTGAAATGTACTTTGTTTCACAATTTCAACTAATTTTAAGTTTTAATTTTGCTGCCAATGCTTCTTCTATGTCATGTTTCATTCCATGTGTATCCCCTTGTCTTGCAAAACAAAAAGATCTAGAATTCAACTGTCCCTCACCCAGCAGTCTGATTCCTTACAGCAACTCTGATCATTTTACTCATTGGGGTATGCCTCCCATCACTCACCAAGACAATTTACCATAACTTTTGGACAACTTATTATGACAACTTAAAGGGATAAATCCACAAAGGATAAGGCTTAGGAGTGCATTGCTTGACTCATTCTACTGGCATTTTCACAGTGAGAAACAATTGACCAGAGTTTTAAAAAGCTCTGTTTTGGGCATAGGAGTATGTCTGTGGTACCAGAGTGGTACTGCAGACACTCAGATGTGAGCATAACCGAGTAATCAATGCAGCTATGCTAGTTTCAATTCCCCAGCTAATTTGCTCAAGACCAGCTCTGCAGCTATGTCCTGTTTTAGATATGGAGATCCAACTCCCTCCCTAGCTGTCGGTTCACTAAAGTGCCATGCATTAGTAAGATTTCAATAATAAAATATTTATATTAACATTAATATATTATAATCTGAATAGTTTGTCTGCATTTATTCTATGAGTAAGACATAAAGTCAAAAATCTCTGCTATTGATTCAGTGGAGATAGATTAGCTATGTTGCCATTTAATTTTTTCTTTGGCACAAAGTTGCTTTTTATAAAGGTTACATTTGAAAGATGGAAATGATTCCTTAATTTGAAGATAATTCTGGAAGTATAAATTCAGTCAAAGTAGGATAACATTCTGAAAACTTCACACTGATATTTGGGAAAGCATTTTAGTTTTGAATTTTTGCACTTTGAAGATTACAATAATTGGAGATATACATTCTAAAGATAAATCTTCAAACATATTTATTTTTCAATTCAAACAATGTATTTTTTTTGCCCACTCTATGTAATATACTTCAGGTTTTGAGGTTTTGTGTTTGGTTTTTTTTCTTTCACCAAAGAAGCAAATAAATGAAAGTTATTTCTGTGGCTTTGTGAAAGTTATTTCCTCTAAATGTTCATTTTAGGTAGGCAAAAAGGAAAAATTTCTAATGTTTGACTTTCAGAAAAATATATAGCAGTTTTAAATGCTCATGTTTATATGTATGTCCATTCAGTGTCTCAAACACAAATTCTTGTTAAGTTGCCAGTGCTACTATTTTTGACACAGAAATTTGCTCCCTAACATTGGCCTAATTCTGCATGACATTGAGTAACCTTCATATTGTGATGACAGCATCGATTTACTTGAGAAGTCTTTGCATAGACACCAGACAGTGTCCCTGAGTGTGTAAAATTGCTGAAACAGAAACAAAAGTTGGAAGGTGTAGAACTCAAATT
>NW_008657514.1:38972-46565 GCF_000695815.1 Acanthisitta chloris | reverse complement strand
CAATTGCTCCTTTTTGGAGGCTTTGGAAAAGAATTTTCGTTCAATGCATTCTGGTTTACAGAAATAACTCTCTCCAAGAATAATCTCTGAAGGGTCTATTAAACAACAAACAGCTCCTAAACTCTCTGAGCAGAAGCCAAGGAAAGGCCACAAGTGACACAGAGACTGGCTCTGTACGCAGACGGCTGATTTGGCAAGACAATAACCAACACACTGAAGAAGGCCTCTTTTGGTTTTTATTTCCTTTAAATCTCTCTCAGCAATGAAGCCACGAGAGTTGTAGGCAGGCTGGTGTAAGTAAAAGCATTTAAAATGATCTCTTTCCTTGGAGCCACAGGCTAAACTGGGATAACTGCTTGAATTGGTTCAGATAACCACTACTTTGATGAAAAAAAGCTTCTTAATCCTACATCACAACCACTCATGTTACATTTGTTGCTATGAAAGTGGTCTCAAAAGAGGCAATATACTTATTTTTATACTTAGAGCCTTTTTTCCCCCCCATAGCAGAATCTTTCTTTAACTGGAAGTCATATGGCCCGTGATGCTCTTTGTGTTTATTTTTTTCCCCCGTTGTTACTTTTTTTCTGTGTACATCCTCAAACAGCTTTCTGGCTGACCTTTGTGCCTGTTGGCTGACATTCACTGGGAGAGTTGAAGTGCCTTGAGAATATCCTCATCATTAGGACCAAGATGTTCAACTGACACAAGAGCCAAATAATTTTTGGACACTCAAGTACAGATTCACAAAGTTATATGAATAGAATTAGAAGGACCTGCTTGTACCTTTACCAAAAATGCAGACAAAATATAACAAGCATAATTGAAAATGTCACTACAAAAAAACTCGCATATATTTTTAATTAAATTATGTAATAATCTTTATTATTATATTATAGTATCATCTTCAGATTTTTCATATGCTGATTTCCTTCTAACAAAAGGCTGTAATGGGGTAAATAGAGAGCCAGCAAGATATCTGCCATGCCAAATTCAACAGAAGCCAAAGACTGACACTGACTAGGCTGCAAGACTAAGCATTCTGGAAATCTTTACAATTTTGAAGAGCATTTTAGAATTTATAAAATTTCATTCATTTAAAAAGCCCTGAAATTAAAACTAATTCTTTGGAAACAATGCAATGCAGTAGCTAGAAATAACCTGAAATGTAGAGACAGTCACCAAGAACCTCATTTGTGTGGACTGGGTCAGCATGATGCAGGAGTTGGGGTGGCTCCATTGTCATCACTGGAGTTACACCAGCATAAGAAGACAGCTTACATCTGGGATCAGCTTTAAAGAATTCACATACATCCAGATTTGAAAACAACTGGATTCAGTCACAATACCAATATGCTTCAATGCCCCTGGTATATAAAACTGCATGCAGATTACTTGGGACTGTACATCCCATGGTTTGCCATTTTAAAACAAGTCATATGTGGGTAAGTTTAAGATAGTTTCTAAAATATGTTACCCAAAGACTGTTCTTGTCCTCAGTGCCTTGCAAATCAGGTCATTGTGGCAGCAAGGAAAGATAATCAGGTGTTTGGGTACATGCTCCCCCCTACACACACACACACACACACACATATGCACACGCACATGCACAAGCACACACACACATTCTCCCTTTCTATTGTCTCTGAGGGGCAATGTTATTTGTCCTAAGATCAGAACACTAGGTGGGACTTGCACTTCAGAGATGAGGAAGCTGGGACGATTGGGTTGACTTTGGTACACATAGGTCTGAAAAACAAAAAATTCTCTGGAGACTGTGCCAGCTGAGCAAATTGGTCTCCCAAGGTTGCAGAGAGCTTGTCTGGTGAATGCCTCCCTCCCACCTCCACCCAGCGATGCCTGCAGGGTGTGTCCAGCCCAAAGACAGAGAATATTCGCTTTTGGACAAGTGAGTAAAAGAGACAAGATCCTGTCACACATGGAGGTAAAACGCTAAAGCAGATACTTAGGTGTTTTGTTGCTTTGTAATTTTCCATTCTGTAAGGCCAAATACTGTAAAGCTGTATATTTCTTGCTGAACCTTCTTATATTACAACCCTTCAGACCTGATTGTATACTGCACTGACAATATTTAGATATTGTATTAACAATTAACAAAATATTGTATTAACAATAAATCTTATCAGAATAATCCAGCAGTCAGCATCATATTTCACACACCTGACCTACAGTCTTTTCTCTGCTACTTCTCTGCACGAGTTATTATTAGCCATTTGAAGAAAACAATCAATCTTTTTCCTGCTGTTACATACTGTAGAAAATGAACCCTCATCAAGGCTGTGGTTCTCAAAGACAGCTTGGTCTTACAAGAAGACACATCAACTTAGAAAACTGAGACCTCAGTATAAAAGGGCCAATTCTCAGGAGTTATTAAAAGATTAAAAGAAAAAGATTCCTAAAACAAACATATCTTACTTTTTCATCCTGATATGCATGTATCTGGAAGGAATCAAATCAGTTGCCCAGACAAAGGCTCCTGGTGTCATAAGGTAGCTGAATGAGGTGTCACTAGTGGAGACATGCCCTAGAGGAGAACTGCATTGTTCTGGAGCAGTAGTTAGAGGCTAGGTGCTCTATGTGACTTACTGCCTCCATTTAGGCACTTAAAAGGAATCCAAATGCTAACATCCTTATTATTAGTAAGGCATCAGAAAATAGAAAAGCTCTACAAAATGGGGATATTATTTTTATATCTGTAGCTCTGAAACGAAGACTGTAATTTATCCTAGTGATAGAACTTTATATTCAGTTGATGTTGAAAATAAATTTGGTGAACTAAAGCAATTTTGCCATGACAAAGATGGAAGTCAAAAGTTCTGGGAAATTCTTTTAATAAATCAAAAAAAAGATGAATATAAACATCTCAAATTCAGTAAACTCTTGGGAACAAGTTTTAGAAACAAATCAATAGGATACTAGCTAGATAATTGATGATTCTAAATTTTCCTTGGATTTGGTTGACAAACTGCTGAGAAATATTGTAGATGATTTATGATTGATAATGTTCTTATATTCTAGGGGTTGCAAGAAATGCTTGTGATTATCTCCCACTGGCTTCAGGATAGCATCCGGTCTTCTCTGATTCAATGCCAGCACTGATAACTCATTTCTTCATCATGTTTTGCAATGCAATTTACTGAAACTGGAGAGCATCAGCCCTGGGAAAGTTGCAGCTGGTATGGATACAGGAGCAGTTCACTTCCTCAGTCCCATCAGTCACAAACTCCTTTGTTTTGCACTTTTAGCCCACACACCATCTAAATTGGTTCCTAGAGATGATCTCTGTCTTCTCATCAGTTAAATAAAATTCTGTGAGCCTGTGTTATGCCTGTTAAGGCCATGCAATTGGTGTGATAAACTCAGGCCGAAGTGAGATTGGGGTTTCTGCACCATTTTCCTTCATGAGAGGCACACCTCAGCCCCTTCCTGGACTTTATTTCTTGTATAGCAAATTACTGTATTAAAATTCATTTTACTATTTGGGAAGACAAAATAAAACAAGATTTTTTTTGTACCAAAGTAAAATATAATAAAATTTGTTTCACTTTTTATGGGATGGTTGAAGTTCCTGGGCATGAGGGCAACTAAAGATACTGAATTTTCTGGCTTATCTAAATAATCAGATGTCCATCTTTAACACATCATATGAAAATTATTGTAACATTTTATTGCTAATTCTCTTGGGTCTCTTAAATACTGCTAAGCTTTTGAGTTACAGTATAAATTCAAATTGGAACTAAATCTAAAGTCTTATAGGACTGTAATTGAAAGCCTTTTGTAATATATTGATGGAGTTTTACATATAGTTGTAACAACAAGGCCAGAGGCTAGCTGTAGACTGTCTCTTTTTCTAAATTATCCTGGGTTTATATACATATATAAATCTGTATAGATATATATTTATGTATTTATATGTATATATATATCTCAATCTGATAAATGTGTACTAGGGAACAGTTGCTATTTTTAGATTTGTGTCGAAAAGCAAAACTTGTGATACAGATGGAATTGCAAATAATATTTATGAATTTGGGAGTGATCAGCAGTGCTTAAAATTTGACTTTTTAAATACATCATTTTATTTTATTTCCAGTGTGTTTACATCAATTACATTTTGTTGAAAAACCCATATGAAAAGAAAATTTGTAGTATAGTTCTGCTAAGGTAGCTACTTGTGTCCACTTGCTCCCTTGTCCAGATAGATATACAGCTTGTATATTCTCTATTTTAGAAACACTCCCTCTTGATTTTCAGTGCTATCCTGTGTTGCATGTTATAGCCAGACCCACTGCTATGCATGGATTGTGACACCCTGAACCATGGGAGAAACAAATGCCTAGAGGTACATGGACAACCCAAGTGCATCTGAATTGCAATTGCACTTTTGAAGATGATCTCCTGACTGTAGCCACTTCATAATATCTTCCAGTTCATATTATACAGAGTGAACTTGGGGCACCCGAACTTCGTTCAGACCAAACAGAACCAGTATTGCTTCAACTACAGATCAGTTGGTGCTGGACTCTGTGCTGGTTCACACTGACCTATGCTTCTTCCTCCCCAAATGCAGGTAATGTGCTTCTCCAGAATCATAGAATCATGTTCATGGTGTCATTAAAGACCATCTAGCTCCAACCCCTCCACACTGGGCAGAGACCCCTGCCACTAGAACAGGTTGCTCAAAGACTCTTTACCTATGCATGCATAACCATTGTGATCAACTTGCTCTTCTTGCTACCAGAGAGGTATCCAACACCTGAAGGAAAATTGACTTTGTTGGCTTGATCATCAGGATTCTTTTAGGGAATACTTTGTATACATTTTCGAAATAATTGTAAAGGGATTTTATGCAGAAAGATTTATTTTCTTGTTCCTTTTGTCTGTCATCTAATTTCTGCTTTTAAATTGCCTTAATCCAAAGAAAAAATGAAAAAGAACCTTTTTCTGGAGGGTGTGGACTGTATTTTGTACAGTCACTGATAACAAAGAACATTCACTTTACCTTGGAATATATGAATTTTGAAACACCCAGAGATTTAAAAAAGCATAAAAGAACCATGTGCTATGATAGGTATGTGCATTTAAAAGTCAGACAGAAGAACAAGGAGGAAAAATAGAGGGGGTAGACAGAGAAAATGTCACCAAAATAGCCGTACCAGTTAAAATCTGGATAACAAAGTATGTAGAGCATTACTAAAATATACTACAGCCTACGCACTAGCCACAGGGTAATAAAGACCTCACATAAGCAAAGACATTACTGAATATCTAATCTTCATCGACAAATTCAGTTCCATATAGTCCCAAAGTCCAGAGAGGAGCAGTCGTTACATTTATTATGAATCTATTGCCAGTTACAGACAGTGTTCAATTGTACTGGGTGGTTTCTGAGGTCACTGAATGTCATTTTGCTAAGGCTTTCAACTGGCAAATTCATTTTCTCACTGTCTCCTTTTGTACTTTGTGTTTACTTTATAATTGTACTCACGGCAGCAGAATTACTGAACCAGCCTGTTCAGCCACAAGATGGTTGTTTTCAATGAAGAGTGCGTTAAAATTAACTTGTCTATACGCAAATGATTCGAACTACCGAGTTCAGTACTGATCTCATGTTTATAGTTAATGTCCTAGATCTAATCTGAATTTTTCAGGCCAGTTTCAGCTTCTGAAAGTCATTGTCCAGGAAAAGGAAGTGAACCTTTTAACCACATTTTATTAGTAAATAATAAAATTAGAGACTACATTTGCAAATTGTGACTGGTTTTATTCTGGGAAAGCATGGTGGAATTAGTAGGAGAATTTATTTCATTTAGGCCATAAAACTGGGCAGGTGTTGAGAACCAGCCCTTTGCTATCACAGAGAGTGAAAGCAGCTCATTGTCAAGAATCTCACCAGCTACAGGGTGATACACAAGTGCTTGAAGTTTGCACAAAAAGCAAAAATAAAGGAATCCAGTATGGTCTGACAAGAAGGGTAGTTTTTCTATAAAATCAAGGGGTATCTTCTTCAGGTGTTTACATGCAAGCATTTCCACAAGAGAGAGGTAATTGCTTCAGTAAAATGAAGATCAAGCAAGCAGAGTCCTGGGCAAGTCAAGACACTCAGAATCAGAAAGCCCTGGCTGATCAGCTGAGTATCTCACACTGCTGATTCTGTTGACTAGATATCCACAGATCAGAATTGTGAGTTGCACAGCAGATACGCAGCTACAAACATATAAGTACCCGAGATTCTTCATCTGGATCTGCTTCCTTCTGTAAACATGCGGTTTAGCTGCCTAAGCAGACCGAGATTCCTGGATCTGCTTCCTTCTGTAAACATGAGGTTTAGCTGCCTAAGCAGAGACAGAATGTTATTGGAGATGTTGTATCTGAGGTGGCCTTCATCTTCTCCTTCATGTAGATGAGGTTTTCCTTAGCTCCCGTGTCCTTCATGTCTGTTTCACATGGGTAACAATCTGTAACAGAACCAAGGCCTGAGAGAGCAAGAAAACCCCTGGATCTGCTTCCTTCTGTAAACATGAGGTTTAGCTGCCTAAGCAGAGACAGAATGTTATTGGAGATGTTGTATCTGAGGTGGCCTTCATCTTCTCCTTCATGTAGATGAGGTTTTCCTTAGCTCCCGTGTCCTTCATGTCTGTTTCACATGGGTAACAATCTGTAACAGAACCAAGGCCTGAGAGAGCAAGAAAACCCTCTCCACTTTGGTGAAGGGGTAGAGATCTATTTTTGGATTTCATTCTGACAGAAGATGTGTGTAGAGACAGGTGGACCTATTTTTTTGAAGGACAGGGGAGAAATTTACAATATAACATTCCTCTTAGCACTATTACTATTTTTTAAGTCCTATGCCTCAAAAGCAACTTCACCATTTGCTTGGATTATTTGGTTCGCTTTGCTTTTCTTTCATTTCTTAAATAGTTACTGTGGGTTTTTGTACAGCAGCATTGAAATTGCCAGGTTTGCAGTATCCCAACTTGCTGCAGCACAGAGGATTGGCTTTCATTCAGACATTTATCTTCCCATTTGTCCAGGGCTACCCACTTTATATTTAATGCAAACATATATTGTTCAGAAATAGATGGCTTAAGATTTCCTGGATTTTTTACAAATTTAGGATTAAAAAAAGATTGGATAAAATCCAAAGTCATTCCATAGAGCAGATAAGGACCTTACTGCTGAGTGCCCCAGCCTACAGAGGTCATGTCCTAGTGGGCCTGGGTCCAGAGCCAGGCACTAAACATTCAGCAGAAAGATATTTTTGTTGCATTTTCCTTTTAGTTATTTCTTCTTCCCTTTAGCATTTGTTAAATTCATACTGATTTAGCTGGACAGCTGAATTCTTGGTTTTCTGTTGAATTTAAGGCCACCTGTTCCTACTCTAGCGAGTTCTGCTTACACTCTGTGACATCCTCACATTGTCAGATTGATAAAAATATACAACATTATAGAGGAAAATTAGAGCTCCAGACTTATATTAAATGGTATTTTCTCATTTGTTTTGATGTGATGTGTGAGCCAGCATTCCTGTGTCTGGCAATTAGGACTCTCAGACAGAGATGTTGCACTCAT
>NW_008657514.1:21421-38932 GCF_000695815.1 Acanthisitta chloris | reverse complement strand
CCTAATGGTAGATCCTTTACCTCCCTGAAAGTAACATTTTCCAGAAGTGGAAAACTAATCGCCCTAGCTACTTAACAAACAGAAAAACTCTCCAGATGCTACTGTCATGCAAAGCAGTAAGTGAATTTAGCATTAAGTATTCTTTAAAAAAGTGTCAAGATTGAGCCAGTACTCCACAATAAACTGCTGCTTCAGACTGTGAACTCCAACATGAAAATCCAGCCTTTGTAACTGCGAGAGTGTGATAATTCTTGTCACTAAGTTGATAATGGATAATTTTCATTTAAAATAGACTGGGAATTGATTTATATTAGGCACTTTTCTGATATATAGAAAACAAGAGAGGAGGACAAATATGTGGAAGTAAAGAGAATTTATTTGTGAAGATGCATCTATTTTAAGAATATTAAAGTCCAGAAGGATGTCTTTTTGGGGGTGAATAAGATGTCTGGAGTGTACTTGACTTCCTCTAAATTCTACTTGCATTTCCAACTGAAGACATTCCTGTGAGAAAACATGAGAAGACATTCCTTGGAAAAGGAATATATCAGTTCCACTGGACTATGAAGGATGATTTGAAAATCTGCTTTTCCAACAGCTTTGCAAGTGAAGTTGGGAAGATACCCCAAGCTGCCTTATTCTGTTGGAGTCCTGGAGCTTGAGAATTTTTGACTTTCCAGTGAGATATTTTTTAAAAATTCAGTTCTGGTTTTCCTGAAATAAAATATTTTAAGATATTCTTCCAAAGGAAATGTGACATATCTATCTATATAGCGTATGGATGGATAAACCCACCTCTTCCCTGCTAAAGCACTTGGCTTTGATAGTAAATACACCCTGTGCATGGAAATGTAAGTTCTTAACCAGGTCTTGTATATTCCCTAACACACACATCTTTTGATACTGGAGAAATTCCCCATTTAACTGCAGATTATATGTCCTTTCTTTCAGAGTCAAAACTTTGAAAACATGAAGGGTGCTTGAACTTGTCTCTGTTTACATGAGTATTTCAGGTGATCTGACATTTAGGAAAACAAGACTTTCCCTTATTGTCCACTTAGCTCCCTCTAAATAATGCTAATATTGATGGTGGTGATGATGATAATAATAATAATAATAGACAGGGAGAGGTTTAGCTTTGATCTGTTGGGAGAGAGGCAAAGTGAGGGGCTGAAGGGAAGCTTTGGCAAGGCGCTGCTAGTTTTTCTGTTAGCTACCTCTTCTTCCACCTAATTATAATGACAATCTCTCTGAAAAGAAGAAAATTTTTCCATTTTGCTGACAAAAGACCTACTCATTTCATTCATATTTTTCCTTTTCAACCTTGCATTAATGGAAATGAAACAGGAATTTGGCTTATAAGTGACAAGAAACTGGCTTTGATGTTGTATGGTTAAATAGTTCAATCTAAACTAAAAAAAAGTTATTGCAAGGGATTTCCTTTTTTTTTTAATTCAGAAGTGGAATTTTTTTCATTGTCACCTTTGATTTTGACTTTAGGTACAGGAGGCACAAAAGCTAGAGGCAAGAACCTCCAAGAACAGGAGAGGAAGTGAGAGGAGCACCTCTAGAGAATGTCTGAGCCACTGAGAAGGAAATTGCTCTCCAGCATCACCTAGCTACATCCATTCACTAAATACAACATGGAACTGGCAGGTAGTAGTCACAGCCCACTTGGGTCACCCATGTGCAGGTAGCCAGTGCAAAAGCAATGCACCATTTTTGTGCTCAATTTATCACTCCATTCATACAATGCCTTTATACATCCCTTTGCAGAGGGGCACAGTCCCAAGATAGAAGTCATGGTATATTGCATGAGCTCATGTCAAATACTTTCATCAATCAGTCCTTTAGTACTCTGCTCTGCTTTTCTTGCTGTTGAATAAACCCAAAGCTATAATATTTTTGTTTTAACAAGACTGGACCCCCACCTGCCCACCCAAGCTTAATGTATGTTAAATGAAAAATGCATTTTGGTCAAATTTTTAAATTTGAAATATAAATTACAGCATTAGGTCATTGGTCTATTTTTTAGGTCATTAATGTTTATTACCCTGTAATGTCTTTATTCAAAGCATGAGCAATTACTAGATCCCTATTTCCAAATTTAAGCACAACTGGGGGATTCTAGTCATTGGCAAACAGAAAATTCTGTATGAAAATCATTGATCCTCTGGGCTGACTTGTCTACATCTGAAGTTGGTGATTAGGAGATCCTTTGTTAAGCATCCAGCATTTCTACCATAAAGCTGTTAGCTTCTTTGTCATCTTTCATTCCTTATCTCCTATGAATTATGTCCAAAATTTTCAAAGATCTCCAGTGTTTAGATCAGCAGGGCTTGACTTGCAGACTTCCTGAATGCTTGTACAGAATTCAAGTCAGCTACTCAAGGGAAAACTTCAACCACTGTGCTTTACTGTATGCTTCATTCCAGAAATTTTATGTACATAGAACCTGGGAGACTAGTACATAGAGTGCTGTGGAGAATTCCATTTTTCTTATGTGAAAATCACTGTTTGTGAGTGTTTCGTGAAATGGAAATGCATATTTTTACATATCTGAGGGTCTTTTTAACTGAAGAATAAAAATTAATTGTGACCCTTTATGAAAATATAAAATATATATATACACTTTCATGAGTTTTCTTAAAGATACAGGCTAAGAGTTTCCTGTTTCTTCTTTTATTTCTTCTTGGCCACAGTTATCTTCCTGTTAGGTCTTTGGGGTGAGGATCTTTGAACCACAACTGGTCTGAGTGATAAACTAACTTTTAAACCTCAGTGAGAATAGCATACCAAAGGAAACCTAACAAAATATTCATATCATGGAATACAGCATTATGTTGAGGCATCAGAGTACAACAGTGCCACATTACTTTTTACAATGAACCTAATTAAAATGAGTAATAGATTATTTTGTAAAAAATAGATTCTTTTTTTAAAAAAAGCACAACCAACTCAACTTTCAGAGTCAACAGGCAGCACAGAAAGTAAATGGAAATATCTTTATTTATGACATTTATAGGTTGAGAACTGAGACACAGAAAGATTGAACCACTTGATATCACAGAGGTAGTTTGTGACACATCCTGGGGATGAGCACTAATCACTTGGATCCCATCTGAAAATCAACAAGTCTGGTTTCCAGAAACTACTGTAGGTTAAAATGCAAAAATCATAAAATCTTGCCACTGATCTGTGTTATATACAATTAAGTCATGCTTACAAGGATTCTAGTATCAGGGAACTGCTTGATTTAAATAGGAGCAAGCTGGGTCCTTGATTACCAATTCTTTTTGAGCACCTTCAGCTTTTAAGGACAGGCATCCATGACACAGATCCTTAACTTACAAAATACAGTTTCATGTAGAAAAATTATATATTGTCTAAGGTTTAGTACTTCTGAAATCAGTAGGAGTTTTTACCATGGTTTTTTGGAATATCTGAAGTTCATCATATTGTGGTCTTCTGAAATGCATGCTAATCAAAATAGATATTTATTGCAGTTCATAACTATTTGTAGGTCTGAACTCTAAGAGAGGACAGAATACTGAGATTTACACAAAGGAGGGAGTTATAAAAAAATTGAGTAAACCAAATAAAACTCAGAAAAATGCATAGCACAAGATTTAGTGACAGAAACATTATTACTAGTGCATTTTCTGTTGCGTAAAGTCCTGAAATTAGATTGACTAAAACCTAACTAAAAGCAAATGGATGTGGACTGTCATACAGTTGAAGAAAAAGTTAAGTTTAAACCATTTCTGATTTTTAAATCCACAATAGTTAGCAGACTGTTCCAGAAGTCATCTCAAAAGATACATGAAAATTCCTTTCAAAAGAGCAAACATTAGCTAGACCATGAGACTGGGAAAAAATAAATTAAATATCTGTTACTGTCAGTTTCTATCCACACATAAAAGTGACATTTTATAGTTATTATAAGTCTAATAAAAGTTGCATATATTTGTAAGAAGACTCTTTTTTTAATATATTTATAATATTCAATTATTTGTTCTTCTCAATTGCTGTCCACTATAAGCACCTCCAGCAATGGAAGTTATTTATTTCCTTTTAAGGGTATTATCATAATGAAATAACACAATATTAAATGATTTGTGAATTACAAAAATGTATCTACATAGTTTTTCTTACATTTTGCAAGGTAGCACTTCTTCAGAAAAGAGAAGAAAATTTATACAGCAACTGCAACTTTTTGCAAATAAATGCAAGCTGACATGCCTTAAAAACTCATTTTCTGTTCAGTGGCATCCTTTTCAGTAATCCCTGTTGTTGAGGAGAAAACAGTTATGCATTAATGGATAGCTGTTGTAGGAGCTGTTAAATGATTGTGTGTTTGAGACACTTGAAAGGCCAAACAGCTTGGAGCTAACTTCAGCTATTGATAAGATGAGATACAAACTTGGTTCACACACTGAATCAATTATACTAAGATTAAAACTGGCAACAGTTGCGTAAATCTTAATTCTTTAACTAACCTAGTAAGGCTCATATAAAACTTCAGGGAATAGCTGCAGACTATCTTAAAACTTTCATTTGAAATATTTGTCAGGATTTCCTCTGAGAAGTTTGGAGGACAAAACTGTCTAAGTATGCCTTTCCCAAAAGGTCTTCAACCATAATATCTTCCAAATACCTTTTTCCATTACATAAATTTTGTACCTTGACATTTGTGCCTCAACATTTATTGTATTTGGCTCTTTTGCAAACCACCTCTTTCCTATTTAAAAATTCTCACAGTTCTCGTTTACACCAACATCCCTTCTACAGCATGTAATAGAGCAACTCTTACTCCCCAGTGCAGACTTTATGCCCCAAGCTTTTTTAAGTTGCAGATCTACTGAGGTCCTAGATGTTTTCGTAGGTCAAGAGTGGAAGTAGCAAAGTATATATACTTGAATACAAGTTACTATTTATCAGGAAATAAAAGAATGTCTTGTCAATCAGAACTAGAAAATAATATTTCTGCCATGGGAAAGATTCAGGCCACTGAAGAACTCAGGAGCAACCCTGAATCCATGCTAGACCATTATTGCATCTCAATTCATTTTGAAATACAAGCTTATGTACTGCTTAATTATAAAGGTCAAAAGGACAAAGTCGATATGGCATAAAAGAAAGAATGAAGGCACAAACTAGGCTATATTGGGAAAAATTACTAGAAAAAGAATCAAAATTAATGGGGCTGTATGATACGTTTGCAAAGACCCTATATTACCACTGAAGGTGAAATAGGAAGGCACAACAGGAAATCTGGAAACTGGGAAAAGAAAACGGGTTTTAATTTTTATGGTTTTATGGCAATACAATTACTGATATATATACTATGGAGTTTTCGTTTGGATTAAGTATACTTTTTTATACTGGATTCATATAAGTGTCAAATAATTTAATTATAAGAAATTGAAACTTAAAAAATGTAACATAATTCACAACCACAGCTGAATACTGTTTTAGTTTCTAGTTGTTAAAGTTAGGCAATCATTTCAGAACTTTGTACGATCACAGGGTGAAATTACCTGCAACCTGGCCTGTTCCACAGAAAGTTTTTATTAGATGCTCAACTGCTTTCCAACCTTGAAAGAGTGAAATTAACTCTGGGTTCTGAACACAATCTTTTGTTAAAGTAAAATTTCTAAATCATGTAATTTTCAACAGTCAAAACCCAATACATTTCTCTTTCTAAGAGTGTTTTCAATAAAACAACCATTTAAAACTTTTTGATTCTTTTGTAATATAGTTGGATACTAAAAAAGTACATTGTTTCATTCCGTCAAAAAAAATTGATAACATAATTAGGCAATTTGCCTAAAATTGGTCTCTTGTCATTCAAATACGAGAGCTGAAAATAATGAAATATAGAAATAGAGCAGAAATAGCAAGTATGTAAAACTAATTTTACTTCTATGTGTACATATGTGTTCATATTACAAAGTTATGCCTAAAGAAATCTCTCTAGGAACAGTTCAGTAACAATCTTTCATTGACTTTGAGTTAGTGCTTGCACTGTACAGCCAGAAAATGCCACAGACTACTTTTCTTCATGTACTTCCCACAGCAGTAGAAGCAACAACAAATATTTGCTGCAGGATAGGAGAGGAGAGATAATTCTTTTCCCTCTGTCACTTCCAGTAGCAACATGAAGCCAGAAGAGCTGAGAAAGTTTGGTTCAGTGCTTCTAAGAAAGAAAGACTAAATTGAACTCAAGTCCACCCTGCAAGGAAAAATGTCAAAGTAGCAAAAGGCAGTACCAACAGTAGGCAACAGTGCTCACAGAGATGCTTCATACATCCAGAAGCAGGACTGCTTTGTGTTAAGCACAATGAAATACCAGCATTTTTTGCTACTGTTGAACACAGATACTCTGACACATTGCCTGTGTTAGTAAAATTCTTCTGATTCGAAGCAGGAAGCAGCTAGTCTGTAATAAGGGGACAGGCAATTATGATTAGGATTAAAAAGTTTTATATAAATATCTTGTGTATTGTATAACAATTGCTAATCAATTTGAATGGCACTTTGTCAGACCTGTTAAACCCAACCTGCTGCTGGGGAACTTGTAGTCAAGAACTTGAGGTGAATGTCTACATTACTGTGAGTGTCCCAAAATTCTCCCATTCCACTTTTAGTGAACAGAACACCAGACCACTACCTTACCATTCTGCGCAGAACCTTCTCACCACCTATCTTGAAACTTAACCCCAACACTGATTCCTCTTTTGCAGAATTCCAGGTTTTCAGATTCTCCTGATGAGCCACACTTAACATTTCAAATTTTTTTTATTTTTTTATGCTTGGGGTGGGGGTTCTATTTGGTTTTGGTTTTGTCCTTTTTGCATTTGGCTGTTGAGTTTCCATTCAGTCATGTAAATACCTGTCACCTTGGCAGTGTATGTGTCCATACACCTGCATCACTTAGGTATTTATTTCTGCTTTTCTAGATCAGTAATTCAGCAATCAGCTTTGGAACTGGTCTATGATACTTAGCTCTGCAGGCTTAAAGGAAATGTGCAGCAAAGAGTTACAACTGTTCACGTCCCAGCTTACCCATTTTAAAGTAATTTCTAAATATCTGTTAAGAATTAAATTTCCCCATTACCTTAACATTAAATCCCTGACAATCTGCCATGTCAATTGTTTCTCTTTATCAGGAAAATTTACCTTTCTAAGAAGGTGAAATGTGACCTGTTGTCAAATAATAATATTTGTTATTTCTTTCTCAGATGAGAACGGTTAACAGGAACACGATTATTGCAGCAGAAATGGACTTTGCTCTAAGTGTTGTTTCTGATTACTGACCACAGGAGTCTCACAACACATGACAGGCAACAACAGTGACCCTGGTGCTTGATCTAATGTAAGCTGCATCTCTGATGATGAGAGTAAAAGAAAGAGAGGGTTGACAATGGTGGAGCATAAATCACTGTTACAATCTGATGAGTAGAAAATAACATTCAGAAAAGTTTCAACTTCATTATGAATCCTAGCCAGTACTGTAAACTTAATGCCTTGTTCTGGCAGCTCCTTGGTGTCCTATCACAAACAATGCCTCAATTTTGCCTTTAATTTCCATGAAATATTCAGTTCCTTCTTAGTTATGCCCTGCTTAGGCATCAGCATAGCAGAAATCAAGAAAAGTAATTGTACATCATATTTTTAGTGTTCAAGTAAAAAGAATAGCAGTAATGTCACATACAGTGAAGGACAACACCATTTGCTCTTGCTAAGGTTCTCTGCTTTCACAACAGCCATTACAGATTTGGGGTGAGTGTGCAGTTTGAGTCCTGGGCTACACATGAAAGTCTGTATTTCATGCCACATGCAACGTAAATGTCCCTTCTGAAAAAAGTGCTGCTCCCAATGTTTATAGATGTTTCTGAAGCAAATGTGATCATAATCTGTTTTGTATTCATGGATTATTTAAATTGATGTTATGCCAAATATGTTACCCGAGACATGAGTGATGACAACTGTGGGTAATAACAGATAGTGTAATATCACATCTTTGACTTTTTACAATCAAAGATTTCACAATCATAAAACAGTTTGCCAGCAATGATCTAGGAGAAGCCTGTAGGTTCATGAAGGTGCTGTAAATAATCCTGCAGTTAAAACTGGTTCAAAGTAAGTGTTGTGCATTATTGCATGAAGTTGAACTTGGAATATAAGATTTTATAGTGCCAATGCTTTTACAAGTGCAATGGCATAGCTTTAGGTTTTTGTTGAATTTTAATCTTCAATATAAAATTTCTAAATAAAATTGTAAATATGATATACTTAATATTGATTTAGTAATTTAAGATTTTAAATAGAAGTTAAATATGTGTAAAATATTATTTTACTGTCCAAAATATTCATAAATGTTGTTTTAACCTTGAAATATTTGCAATACAGTGTATCATCAGAATGATTTTGCTAGTGAATCAGCCATCTAGCCAAAGTATTATCCAGATAATGTGTGTTTCTCAGAAAGCAACGAACATCACTAATATTCTTCAGAGAATGGACCTGGCACTTAGTGCCATGGTCTAGTTGACATGGTGCTGTTAGGTCATAAGTTGGACTTGATGACCTCAGAGGTCTTTTCCAGCCTTAATGATTCACTGATTCTATGAAAGAGCAATGCATACTAACTTAGAGCTGTTCCCATTTAAATGGTCATAGTAAAAAAATTGTTCTCATGTAGTATTCTATGGTTATAAATACTCTCCACTTCACAAAGAATAAAGCAACTCCACAACATCAATAAAGCTGCAACAGGTGAAGTGCAGCTATTAATTACCACAGCTTTATTTGGATCCTTTCTATCTACAGAAAAGTGGGTGACCTCTGTCTTTCTCATCGTCATTACTTCAACTGTTTCTCTAAACATGATATACATTTCCATTCCTGTGAGTATTGTAACACCTCACTTCCAGCTCACTGGCATATGTATCATATATGTAAGAATATGTGCTCTTTACTCCTTGACTTGTAGGCAATTACACAATCACAACAGAGCATAGATCATAGATTCACTATCAGAGAACAGGAAGGAGCATGTTAAATATTAGTATCTCTGAAATAGCAGTAAAAATTATATCTTGAGAAAGAGCCTGTTTTTCATTAGAAACAGCCTCTAGTATGTCTTGGTACTTGTCATGGAATAACCCTTGTAAATACTAAAATCTGTTTCCCTTAAAAACATGGTTGGTCATATCCAAGCTGCCCACTGAGGATAGTTCCTGTCCTGTACTGCATCCTAAATTCTGCCTGGGACATGATTCTGGCTGTGACTGTTCTGGAGACCACTCCATCAATTTAGTGGTATGGATGATGGAGTTTCACTGTCTGGGAGTAGTACTTGGCACTATTTTATTCACTGTTCTTCTACCAAAACTAAGGTTTTAATGTCTATTAAAGGTCAATGATTCAAATCTGAAGTTAAATGGCTGGTTTGCTGATGTACTGGTCATCTGTTTTATTAAGTATCCCAAATATATCAAAATCTAAACTATGGGACTAGCGGAAGGTTTTAGGCATTGTGCCTGTATGCATGCTCTTGCAGGGACACTATGGTGTACTGAATGTAACACTGAACACACAAGAAATTCACATTTGCAGGTGCTTGATAAAAAAGGTTGTATTTACATAACCAGGTCACTTAATGGAAAATGGCTCAAGGTGTGCCAGAAGCATAACAGTGAATGACAACTACCTTTTCATTGTTCACCAGCCAGACAATCCTAGACTTTACAAGACTTATGGATTCTGAGAAAATAAAAGATTCACTGCTTCAGACACTTTCTCTGAACACTGCACATTGCTTACTTGTACTTTTGGAAAATCCAATCTGAGTCTGGACCTTCAAGTGACCCTGTACACTTATGGACTGATTCCAAATTAAGCAACGGATGATGGCTTCAGGTAAGATGTCTGAGCTACTGGAAGTAGAATGAAGGAAAAAAGGTGCTGACAAATGTGAATGAAAACTAGAGTTACATCGTGTATCTAAATCCAAGAAATATCTCAGAGACTCTTCAAAGAAGTTCTGCCAGATGCCATATATCATTGAAATAGCAAACCTGCAGAAAGGCAGTATGGATTACATTTCTTGAATGCAAAGCCTCAAGGCAGACTCCTCCCAGAGATCTACCAGTGGGATTTTAAATTTCATGGAACTTCTAAGCCAACACAAATACAGTATCAGCATTGGTGTAGTGCCTATAAAACATTTGAGAAGCAAAAAAATAAATTAAGCAGATAAATGTGAAAAATCAAACACATTAGAAGCTATATGACAACAAAGACACTGAAATTCACTGCAAAAGCATGTTGATGAAGAAGGATGAGAAAGATCAAGAAGAATAAATATTAAAAGCCATAAACTATATCCCACTAAAAATAGATAAAAATGTCAAGAATATATTTATATTTTATTGATAAATGGAGTCTTAAATGTGATAAAAATACATCTCAATTTTTATGAGGAAAGGCAATAAATCATACCTATGTATGTAATCAAACAAAGGGAAAAAAATATAATGAAACTATAATAAATGAATGGAGCTGATTTGGTTTTGAAAAAAAAGTAATAAATGAGCTTCCTGGAAATTTCATTTGTCATTTTCCAATAACATGTTGAAATGACGCCAATAGGAGCTCTTGCAGATCCAGCATTTCAGAATATTAAGTGGCTCTAAAGAAATATTAGTACTTGATACTGCATTTTTACCTGAGTCACTCAAGCCTTGCACTGAAAGGGATGCTGCTGCTTGTGAAATAACATTCTGAACCTTAGCTGACCTGTATAGAGAACTGTCTCCACCCCTCTGGAATTTCAGCAACATCCACCTGCACCTACAAGTGTATGAGGACATGTTCTGAGAGTTGCAAAATCAGGTCGTGTAGCATTACTTCACATAAAGACAGGTAACAGAATAGAATTTCAAAACTAAGTTTATGCCTGTAGGAAATGTCCTGGTTCTTTTCCAAGTCATGACATCAAAATGTTGCACCACAACATTCTTTATCAGATCCTGACCTACTCCACAATATGTGGCTTTTTCTAGTACTTTACTGTTTCAAGATACCACTTCTGCATTCTAATTTGAGATGACAGCCACCACAAAGCTCACTTTGAGAAGCTTTTATCCTCCACTCAGACCAAGAAGCTGAGAGGATTTGAGACCTATAGATCCCTCTGCAGCAAGCAGGCCACCATCACAGCCCCCAGATCCATACTGCCATGTCTCTGAATATCTCTCCTTGGCCGAGTAGAAAAGGATATGTCATGCATCCTACAAATAGGTCTTTAATCTAATTCAACAGTTGCTGTGTTGATAATATAAAATCAGATCTTACATGACCTGAAAAGTTTAAAAAAATAAAAAGATAAAAAAGGCAAAAATCTTTGTTCTGGAAACAAAGTAGGTAAGGTAAAACATGCAAACATACCATAAAATGGTGCATATCAAATGGACAGCCAGTATTTTAAAGAAGACACACAATACCATCTTACAATTTCAAAATCTTGAAATTTAGATGGTTGACATTCAAAGACCTAGGATTTTACATTTACTAAGGATTTTATATTTACCTTTAGAAAGAAAGTGCTCCGCATCAGGAATTCAGTCTTCAGAAAGAGGCATTAAGATCATATTAATGGTCAGATACACTGATTTTTCTGTGCCTGTACAGAATGTACAACACATTACAGATTTAATCCTGACTGAGCCTTTAGACATTAGGATGATTCCAGATACTTGGAAAAATAAGGAGAGCAATGACAAAAAAATCCTGATAAAATCTTGAAGGATGTGACAAGTTACACTAGTTGCAGCATAAGCAATTGCAAGAACCATTGAGTCACTTTGTTGTATTTTGGATTATACAGACAGTCTTGCTGCTTAGCATCTCTGAACAGCTAAAGCATGACAAAGAGAATTCCAACACTCTTTGGTAAGAAGGAGAGCTGAATTCACTGCAGGAATATCTCTGAAGCAGACAGTCATGGTTCTTTCCTTTTTGGGATCTGTCTTCTCTTATGTCTTGCTGAGCACGTAGATATAAGAAAACATCAGTACTTGAAGGAGTGAGGAAATAGACAGCACAAGTCCATGCGATATCTAGGACCAAACACAAGAAGCTGTTGACACCTTTACTTCTCATAATGTATTTTCAGGATCAACACTTGTAGAACCCTGAAAATAACTGTAACTGACAGCAAGTGACAGTTCCTATGACAGACCCATGCAGGGCTCTTTATTCATGTCATGCTGCAGCCCTCTCCTTTAAAATATGTTGACTAATCCCTGTTTGCCAGAGGCAATTTATATCCCTCTCTTCCTTTCAGGTGTGAAAAGAGCTCTTCAACATTGTCTTAGTGTAAGGCATTGTGTTAGGAGAAATCTGTCCTGCTGTAGTGACTGTTTTCATAACCACAGAGATCACTACAGGTTTCAACATCTGTTAGGCAGTGACTTGTAGTGCCAGAATAGAAACAGGGTATAGTTATGTGATAAGTTTTGCATGAAATGCTGTCTCAAAATGTGAGTCTGGAAGAGTGCCATGTTTCAATGTACAGAAATTATATCTTTTCTCATTGTTAGTGGTTTTAAACCACCTGAAAAATGACTCTATTTTGTGACTGGTACTTAAGAGAAGCGTGGAAAGCACAGGAGTGGGAAGGAAATGGGGGCAAAGAGCTTTGCAGTTGTATAACCATCTTAACTGTCCCCCATCACACATCCTGGCACCTCCCCATCATGTACTGTTGAATGTTCAAACCTTTCTCATGCCATGGTTTGTGTGGTGGCAGAGGGGGCACAGGGCATGAAGGAGAGAGGAGGGCAAGACACAAGCTGCCCTCCTGCTCCCCAGGAGCAGGACATGCCACAGGCTGAGTGAGCTCTCATGTGGTGTGGAGATGCACACTCGAAGGTTTGATTGTAAAGATCAGAGAAAGCACAAATTGCAAAAATCATGTTACTTCATCAACATAAGCAGTCACTAGCAGTGCTACCAACTGTATCAGCCTCAGCAGCAGCTGAACACAGAGTGCAGGCAAACATCTATTTTAATTCTTTTCCCTCAGCTGTCTAATTTTTGTCTCATATATTGTGCAGGTTACAACAAGCTGGTAATAGACATTGGTAGTAGATGGCATGACCACATTTCTTTGTAAATGGGAATGCAGATATGAAAAGGCTATTCTTACATTTCCTGTTTGTTACAAAGATGGAACAATACTTGTATTAACATTCTTACACTTGTGTAGAGCACTTGGTTTTCTTTTTAAGAACATCTTTTATTAAGTGGTTATGCATGGAAAACATCAAATAATAATAACAGAAAGTCAGATAAAGTGAGGATTAGGAGGCAGGATTAAAATGAAATAGCTACAAAAGCAGTAATGGAAGCATATAAATATTGTACACTAAATCACAGGATCAGTTATATTCATCTGTATGTTATCTGTACAAAATCATCCTAGGAGAAGATGATAACCTGAACTAGAGATGTTCAAAAGATCTCATTGAAAATTGCAATCAGATGTTTTGAATCTTTTGAATAAAAATCCCAAGACCTATAATGTTGCACTTAAAATTCAAAAAGAAGCAATAATTTTGTTCAGATAAAACACAGATGAATACTGTCAGCTAAATCTATACTAATGCATTATTCAACTATAGAACATATGTCCTAAGAAAAAGCCAGATTGACAGTAATGAGTTTGCAGGTGCTAAAAATGAAGAAAAACTTGTCAATCTGGCAGTAGCCACTACAAAAAGAAAATTAGTGTGTTAGTTGATGGTAGGAATTTAGCCAATCTCAAGCCAGTTCTGTACTGAAGATTTACATACAGGACAGAAGTGTCTTTATCTGGGGAAAAGGACTGTGCATGCCAGGAAAGCTGACTGTCTGCTTTTCCTGGTTTATGAGACTTCGTGGAGATCCACTTTCTAAGGCAAGTAAAATGTCCAATTTTGCAGTTTTGCACACTTTTTATATCTCTGTATGTTTAGTCAAAAATTCCACATAATCATATTTGCTCACAATATACTAAGTGCCCTGAAGACAATGATTGGATAGCAAATAAATGCTGCAGTGAGGAAAGAAAATAGTAAAATCCTACAACAGAATATCCACTGTCTTTTAGGTAGCTCAAGCCCTCTCATGTCCACTATGTTCTGTGATTCTTCCACATGTCTAATTCAAAGACATAAAATGCACTCAGTGTTTGTCTGTATGTCTATAATTTTAACAGGAATGTCACACAAAGCAACCTACAACTACTATTCAGATTTCACCAAGTATCAAATCTATCATAAGTGTGGGTACAGAGAAGTGATAATGGAGCTAGCTGAGTGCCTTGGACTCCATCCCTCACAAGAATTTCAGCATTTGGGCTACGGTCTTTTTTTTATCATTTTCATGTCAATAACAAGCAAGGTTATTTTTAAGCAAAATGCATACTTCCTAAGATTATTTTGTTCTTCCAGAAAAGGAATGGTTTTATGTGTCTTTGTACTTATTGGGCTAAACAAAGCATGTATCTTCACATTGCAGTAAAATTATGACACAAAGCATCTCTTTACCTTGCACTTAATTTTAGAATTAAGAATACAGAAAATCACATGTTGAGTCCTGAGGCTATTAAAACATATTACCTGGAAGAATTTTATTATCTTTTGAAGTGAATTCTTCTAAGTCACATCCCGAATTACAATATTTTCATTATTGTTTGTTGTTGCATCATAAAAAAAAAGAATTAAAAAAATCATTGATTTTTTGCTATTTTGAGCATCACTTATATATTTTGATTACCATTTCATTATTAAGATACATATTACACAGAAGATTTGTTCCTGAGTCTGGGATATCTATTCTAGGCTATGAAATGATAAATTCAATATTATGTCTAAAGGTTTGTTATACATTTATATAGAAGTAATTTGTCTATCACCAAAGTCTTCTGAAGTCAAAGTGTCTGTATGTGTGTGCATTAAGCTGCATGGAAAAGAGTGAAGCCATGTAACTAAAAGCAGGCAATATCTTTTCTTGTAACTTCCTCTAAAACTATCACAAGATTTCTGACAGTTATGAAGACTAGTTAAATTTCTGGGAAATGTCCAGTCCTAGTCTATGTTACTCCATGAGATAAGCTGATTTCTTAAAACTAGACTCCAAATCCCAGTATTAATGTCACAAATTAATTCATCCTTTAAAATTACTCTTTTCCAAATAATTTATTTCAGATGTATTTTATGTTTCTAAGCAATTAAACTTATTTTTTAGAGATATATTCTAAAACACCTGAGATGACATGTTCTGCTGCTAGCACTCCCATTTAAGGTGGAGCATTCACATGTTTGAGAGCAACATTCTGGAATATGGAGAAAGCAGAACTGAACCACCAGAGTGTTCAATGAACCAAAGCTGCTAAGTTATACAGTGCTAGACAAGAACTAAGATTTCACAATATCATCACTAAAATCTCTCCAGAAAGCAATGCAATGTGTCAGTTTGCTGCATGTAACTTTAGAAAAAGTTATTGAATCATGATATGCAAAAGGAAGCTTAGTCTTATTTAGAACAATGAGAACATTGCAGATGAGATCTGACCAGACACATATCACAGTTAAAGACAGACTTTCTGCTGATTTCAAAGGACCAAGACAAACTGTTCATAAGCAGAATCATAGAATCATAGTGTGGCTTGGGTTGGAAGGCATCATGTAGTTCCAACCCTCCTGCCACAGGCAGGGACACCATCCACTACAAACATGGAAACAGCCATTTATCCACACACAAAAATACATATACATATACATACACATATACATATACAAATATATAATACATATATATTTCACCTGAATACAAGGAAGAACTTGTTTACTGTGCACAGTAACAGATTGACAAAGAGGTTGTGGATTCCTCCCCACTGAAGGCATTAAAGAACTGTCTGGATGCAATCCTGTGCCTCTGCTCTATGGTGGCTGCTCAAGTAGGGAGGTTGGACTAGACATTGTGGTCCCTTCCAACCTAACTGATTCTGCTATTCTCTGATTCTGTATGACAGTTACCCAGTTACCCACATATGAAAGGAGAGTAGATTATGGGCAAAAAAAGAAGGAAAGGGAGACATGGAATATCTGGGTAAATGAACATTCAGTTTGTCACTGATTGTTTTTTGCTTGACCTTACACTCAGCCAAACAGATGATTGGGCTAGATTTTAACATTATTAACTTCTACACAACGCAGAATCATGGAATCATTAAGGCTGGAAAAGACCTCTAAGATCATCAAGTCCAACTATAAGCACAGTACTACTGTGTTCACTGCTAAGCTATATCCTCAAGAGCCACATCCAAAAGCCTTTTGAACACTTTCAAGGATGGTGATTCCACCCCTTCCCTGGGCAGCCTATTCCACTGATAAAGGTTTTGAATGCAAAAATGAGTGGTCCAGAACAAATAGGAACAGTAAGTTGGCTAGAGCACTCTCTGTAACTACTCTTGTACCACTGTACTGACAGTATAAGGAGATCTGACAAATGACAAAGGATCCTGTCTTAGGTTTTTGCACTAAAACACAAGCTTTTCCTACACAGTCTGAGCTGGAGCAGAATTTAGACTTATCTATGCGTTGTTATGGGAAATGTTTAAGGTATACCAAACAACTCCAGGACAGGATGCAAATGTCAAAGAAAAGGGGTAGTCACAAACTGACAGTCTTCATATATTCTGACCCATAAATCACTCTTTCACATTTCTACTGTACAGGGAAATGAAGAAATCACAAGAGACAGCTTTTGGTTAAAATTTTTTTTGCAGGGTCAGAATGATGACAGGAACATTTGGCAATTGAAAGTGGCATACTTCTAATAGCTACCTAGGAGATGAGGTGTGAGAAGCACTATTACTCAACTGAGACCTAAAAAATTGGCTAGACATGACAGAAGAGAAAATCATAGCTTTTAATTACATCCAGTTGTTACTTTAGAAATAAAATAACTAGACTTAGTGATAGCTTGATTATCATATTGGCATCCTGTCATCTTGTAATCCATTTAAGAATAAAATTGTTGATAGCCTGGTATTTAGTGTTTATCTATTGTGTATTTTAAGGTTATTGAGTTACACTTGAAGGCCAAAGTCATCTGTAGTGTAAGTGACAAAGCACAAACTACATTCTACTTAATCTCTGGACAGGTGTTGGAAAGAAGGCCAAACAGTGACATATTTATCAACACCTCTGCTTAGAATTCTTTACCAGTGATGTATTTTCCACATCGGCTATTTAGTGTTTATCTATTGTGTATTTTAAGGTTATTGAGTTACACTTGAAGGCCAAAGTCATCTGTAGTGTAAGTGACAAAGCACAAACTACATTCTACTTAATCTCTGGACAGGTGTTGGAAAGAAGGCCAAACAGTGACATATTTATCAACACCTCTGCTTAGAATTCTTTACCAGTGATGTATTTTCCACATCGGCTTATT
>NW_008657514.1:0-21404 GCF_000695815.1 Acanthisitta chloris | reverse complement strand
CACTCTTTCTGTTAGAGTAGAATCATCTTCAGTACCACAAAAACAGAAAGTAGCTTTTTTTTAATCACCAAGGAAGATGAATCATTGCAATGAAGAAGGAGAAATTAAATGTTTGCCCTGTCAAATTAATGCATTATCAGCCAAAATAAGTGGTTTTCATATTGTGCATGTTTTCTGACCTCTCTGTGCCCTATAATTACAATGTTAATGAAGGAAAAATGCTGATATATTCAACAGAATAGTATCATTTTCTCAACCACTAATAGAACATCTGTCACCCTCTGACCTACAAACTCAATTTCAAGTTGCTAGAAGGCAATCTTTAGAGTACCATACACATCTGAGAAAAACTTACTTATTTGTCACTTTGCAAAATATAGAGATCATGTTTTCAAAGGCATCTTCAGCCATCTCAAAACCACACTCATTAGAGTAAAACTAAGTAAAAATTCTACCACACAAAGCCCAGTATATATACCTCAAATCTCGTGTTGCCTCAGCCAGGTTATAGTACTACCAGCCCCAGTTGGCATTCAAATATAATTAATCAAGTCCCCAAACTTCAACAGACAAAAAAACCCAGCAACTTGAAATCTCTTAAATTTGTTTTCGATTGTTTCAAATCTTTGAATAGCCCATGGGTCACACTTTCATAGTCTTTGACAAAACCATGGAAATGCAAATTTGTTGCAAATTAAAGCTGAGATAGTCATTAATAAAATTCATTGTAAAGTTATGAATTCTCAACTGTTTCTGAATTTCTGACTTCTTTAAAATACTCACATCTTTAAATGTGTGCACTAAAGCATAAGAAAAATACAAGACTTACTGTTGCAACTTTGCATTTCCAGATTTAGCACCTCATGTACAACTTTACTAAAGCAATTACTTTCAGTAAATTAACTTGAATTAGATAAAAAGACATAAGAACTCTTAGAAGGATCTGTGACTCAAACTTACATTTTTCTGTGTAAAACTGGCTGCACTCAATCCCTTCATCTACATCATTAATGAAGATATTAAATAACAATAGTCCCATCGGGATATCAGCCATTGGCCACTACTGTCTGGTTGAGACCATCCAACCAATTCCTTACCCATCTAATAGTCCACCTATTGAATCCTTCTCTCCTCAATTTAGAGAGAAGGATGTTTTGGGGGACTATGTCAAAGGCTTCACAGAAGTCTAGATAAATGACATCTGTAGCCCTTCCCTGGTCCACTGATGCAGTAATTCCACCTCTAGCACATATCCCTGTGCTGATAGACTCAGAAGTTCTAGAGCTGAGGATTGAACTCATTTATTTAGATCTGCTCTGATTCAAAGTCTTCTTATATGTTATATTTTATTAAATTGTTTTATCTTCTTATACATTATATTTTACTAAATTGTTGTTGGTTACATGAACTAGCTAGGGAACAAGAAATCAAAAGAGGTATTAAAATCACATGGGAAATTTGCAGACAGCAAGATGATTGATGCCAATTTAATTAAAAAGCTGCACAGACAACAGAGGAGAATTGAGGAACCTTTTTCCTGTGACTGTCAAATAGAGTTTATCAATAATGATAAAGTATGCATAAATATATAGATATATGTAATAAGTAGCACATGTGTATATATAATAAAAGACTGCCGAAAATCATATTCATTCAGCACAGAAATGTTGTATCTGGGTACATATATTTCAAACCCAAAAAAACGACATGGACAGAATAAATCAAATTTGCCAAAGTACAAGTATTTAGGTTTTTATTTTCCCTTCTAGAGTGCTTGATCTAAGACTGACCAAGACAGTTCTATTGGGTGAGAGCTCAGTCATCATTTCAGAGAAGAAATGGTATGAGAGACATAGAAATGTCATTCAGAATTAATGTCTTAGCTAACACACAGATCCCTTTCTCTTCCATCTTAATATTCAAGTTAAGGTTTCTCAATGCTCTGGTTAAACACACAAACACCAGACGTTCACTGGCTAGTGTGAAGCCCAAGGCCCCGATAAGTTAACAAAGACTGACTGTTCCAAGAAAACTGAAAGAATTTAACTCTTTTCATGGGGATTTTCTGGCAGAAATATTTCAAAATTATATCTCTAAACAGTCTCTGAACCCAAGTAACTTCTCATGTTAATTACGGGAAAGTGTGTATAAATAGGAAGTCACAAATTTTTTGACCTCTTGCTGCACAAATCACTGTTTCTGTTGTTAAGACTGCTCATATACTAAGAATCCATGTTGATGGCAAGCTCTATGAATTCTTTCCTGGAATGGTCAATGCAGCTAAATTTAATTATTAAATTTAAATTACTTTTATTGGTTTAAGATGTCCATATATATTAAATATTTCTATTTGAAGCAACTAGCAGTATGGCAGATACTTCTGCTAGGCCTTGAGATGTGCAGGGAAATGCAGATTTTCCAGGTGGGAAATCCATGAGAAAGGCTGAGTTGTGAGAATGGGCTGAAGCTATTTTTGTGTATACAAGGGCACCATAAATGAAATCTGCCACTGTAGCTGCCACCTGCCTTGGGCCAACCCTACCAGCAAACTCAATATATGCAACTAACTGGCAGGCTCACAGTTTGCTCTTTGAGCCATAAAGTGTACCCTGAGTCTGCACAGCCCCAGATCTGCGCTGAAAGAGAGGGCAGGAGAACCAGCTACCATTGCCATCCAGTCTGGGTTTGTTCTCAAGGCATTTTACCTACCACAGTTTGCAAATTTGAGTTATACATCATGTGATGGCAGAAGAGAGAAGATGACTAATATGCAGGTAAATGGTTAGATTTTTTTTCTTAACTTTCTGTGGCAAACTGATTTCCTTCAGCCTTAGGGCCTTATTTATTTTCTTGAGCACACAGCAATATTTTCTGGACAGCAACAGAAATAAGAAAATTTAAGGCAGTTCCAGATATCAGCATTTTTGGTACCCCTTTCTCTCTTTTGCCTGCATAGACACAAATGTTCTGTCATAAGATCAAGAAATTTTAGACTAATTAATACAGAAACAGCTGGCATGGAGGGGATCACAACGGCTACACACATTTGTTTGTATCTTGTTCCAAACAAGGCCGAATTTTTGTTTGTAAATCTTTATTCCTGCAGTAGATCTCCAAGCAAGGGTTATATACTCATTACAGGAGAACCAAATAGAATTTGTCCTGACCTTTATTCTATTTTAAAATATGACTTCCATTTATTTATTTTGAAGTACTGTTATTTTACCCTTGGGATAAGAGATGAACCAAATCCAAAGGCTCTAATTCAGGGCTTATTGACTTCAGAGACCTCTTTTCTTCAGATTTTACTGGAAGTCTCTGGCACACTGAAATCATTACCCTGAAACCCATATTGTACAGAAGTAATTCTATCAGAAACATCAAGAAATTTCCATGGGATGGTTAAAACCTGCTTAATTTGCTCACGTGAATAAGTTTGAATTTGATATAATAGGAGTAACTGGAGCAGTAGTGGTTATCAAAGTGGATTAATGGGCTTCAGGGAGTTTCTGTCAACTCTGATATGGGTGGCTCGTGCTGACAACTTCCTATGTGTAACAGCATATCACATGTCTGAGAATACAAACCAGAATGTACCAAGATAATAGCAAAAAAACGCATTTCAATGTCTACTAACACGAAAAATATCAATTTAAACATGTAAATGTATAGTTAAAAGAAAGTTGCTTTGATTTCAAAGCAAACATCAGTTTAAATTCTTTAGAACTTTTTTTAGCAACAGCTTTGTAAAAGTTGTGCTTTTTAAGTTGACAGTGTCACCTTATCCAGCTCTGGCAAACAGCTCACTTGGCTTTTAGAATTACACTTATTTCATCTTAATAATTAAAATAAATTCTTTAATGTGCTTATACAGCTCCTTGATAAAAGTCACTCCTTCCATTTACTTTTCTATTTGTTCTGTTAGTTTGCCTATCCACAAAAGAAATAAAATTTCTCCTTTCAAATTATCACAAAGATCATCATCTTTTATTAAGCTTGTTCTAAACATGCAGACTTACCAAATTAAATATAACTAGAATTAAGTGTGGTAGTAAAAAAGCTCATGTTACCTACTTCCCCACCAATTTCAGTGTATTTGATTTATCATGATTTTGAGAAGTTCTTGAGCATAACCTCATATCTGTGCAATTTACCACAAGAACTTGATCCATCAAGAAGGATATTAGACAACTTTTTATTACCAGCTAAGACCAATGCTATAAACTCAGGGATTAAACAACATGTACAGACTCATGTCTGGACATTTCAGTTTTCAAGTTACATAGTCAGAGCTCGTTTATAACATTCTCCTCCTTGGCCAGAAGTGCAGATTTACACACTGTCATTTTCATGGAGAAGTGGTCAAACTGAAATATTTTCACAAGATTTTCTGTATAACAAAGGCAGATTTCAAAAGTATCCCCAACTTAATCCAAAATTATAAGTAATTTTCTCTCATCTGTATCAAAGCAATAACTCATTAACACTTTCAAATAGACTGGGAAAAATGTTTCCTTTTCCTAATGGCATACTTTGAAGGTAAACTCATCTTAAAATTGAAATTAAAATACTTGTTTGTTCTTCACAAGAAATGATTTCTAAAACATATCTTTATAATACATCTTAGTTATATGAGTCAAGGTTTTTTGCTGAGGCCATCCATGGTCCGAGGCAAAACCAAAAGCCACTGGTCTGTTTCCTTTCCTCCTCCTTGTATTCTTTGTTTTATTCACAAAGTTAAAGTTTATCTGATTTGTTTCAGCTGCCATTGGATGTCATGGGAGGCAAAGGGTATGCCCTGTCAGGTGGGTGTTGCTCAGTTTGCACATGGTCAGCATTACTCAGGTGTGCCCTGGCTCTCTAGTGCAAACACAGAGGTTATATTAATGGGCTGCTAAATCCAATCCAAATTTCCCCACTGAAAAACTGGAAACAGAACATTCAGATGCCACTGGATAGTTTCCTGGCCAGGCCTGCCCTGTGTCAGGCTAGCAGAGAGCAGAGGGGACACAAGCTTAGCCATGCTCACCCCCAAAGGGGCTTCCTCCAATGGGCACTTGTTTTAAGCCCTATTCAGCAGGCAATAGAATAGTCTGCCCGTTCCTTTGGCCTACGTCCTTCTGTCTTTAGTTCCCTGGGTTTTCAACCCTCTTGCCACATTTTAGGATATTTTGGAAAAACAGTTAAAAAAAAGTAAATATTCTGCTATTAGACATCAAAGACACCCCACTGTCACCCAGTCTTTTATTATGGAGCCTGTTATTGTCACTGGACAGTTAGTCTGAGCTCCCTTGGGTAAAAATATCCTCAAGATTTCTTGCCTTCTCTGGGTCTTGGTTCCACTGCATGGGAAATACTGGACTTTTAGTCCATGCCAGACATGATAATTCTATTTTTTTTTCACTGAGAACCAAGAATATTTTTGAGCATCATTAAACAAGTTCTAAGCATGTGTCTTCCTTTTTATCAGTCAGAGAGATTCTAGGGAGATTACTTTCTTTTCCAGTATCACCAAAGTGTCATAAAGACATTAGTCTTTTTTATATTAAAAGCCATGGGATATGTGCCACTGGTTTTAATGAGGGCAGGATTAGGGCCAAAATCCTAACTGAAGGGTTGTTTTTTTCAAAAAGAAGAATTATTTCATACCAATGTTCCCTTGGTTGTGCTTTATCTGGCTAAACTGCATACTCTGTGTTCAGTATTTGTTTTCAACTGGATAAAGCCAAAATCATTTTGGCTGGCATTTATTCTTAAATGAAAAAACCCTTAGAAAGCCTTCATAAAAGGATTGTGCTAAAACCTTTGTTATAAACACAGTTTAATATCTTAATATTTTAAATGAATCCTGAATATTTTAAAAATCTATTTGATTGTAACATTTCATAGAAATTGCATCTTTAAATAAAATAGCTTGCACTAAAGAGTATGTTCCCAGTACACATTAAGCCAGTTTTAAAATTCTGTGACAAATACTTGCATTTGTATAGTTTGTGTGTACTACACATTCTTAGACACTTCATGACCAAAACTATCGACCTTTTTAACTCAGATCCTGAGCATTATTTTATTTTTATCTTTGTCTTTCATTCCAATTGTGTATATCAATCCTATCAATCCTAAAATTTATAAGGACTACTATTGTAAAAATGCCAAAATACAATTGAGAAATATACCATAGAAAACAGAATCCAAACAGATTTTTCCCTATCAGTTTATCAGTTAAAACAGAGGAGTAAAAATATTGAAAAAGAAATAATAAAATTATTTCATTATTTATTCACTTGAACACTATCCACAGTCCTCTGAAATATCTAAGGTTACAAGAATGGAGATAAGAAAGAACATGCTATCTTCCTATGTAGCTTCAGTTTTACTTTGATGTTTGACAGCTCATTATGTATTATTTTTAGTAGTCATAAGTTAGTTTTTTCTTTTGATTTTATGGGTATTTCATAGCATGATCAGTGGGAAACAGTATTGAAACAACTATCAAAAATTGTGGTCCTTCAAACCGTTGGAGCTTTTATGTGACACATTTTTAATTAGGCCACTTATCTACTGTTTAATCTTACAATTTTACCTCCTTTTAATCCATAGTAGCCCTTGAATATACTTTTTGAATGACTGTGAAAAGTCACTGGTATAGCTGCAGCAAAGTTTACATTTTGCTTACTGAACTTGACAGCTTCTTCCCCATCTGCATATCACTGGTGTTGCCAGGCCATTGAACCCACATATTTCTGTTAAGACACAAATAAAGATTGAGTTCAAGATGTTAAATCATTTTCTCTAAGTTATCTGCACTACATATTCTCTCTTGCCTTAAAATATTTTAGAATATTTTATATAAAATATCCATATAACTTACAATATAGGATATTACAAATTGTTATGGAGTATGATACTGAGTCAAGAATTATATGACAGTCAGATTGAGTTTTCTTAAGCCAAATCATCAAATATTGTTTTCATTGCTCCTTACAACACACACGATTATGGATACAATTATGGCATTCAACTATTAGTTAATCTTTGGCATCTACAGATCTAACCCAATCTGATTGAAAACAACGTAAGATTTTCAGTTTTCTGCATGAAATTGGTTCTTATGAGCAGTACAGTGTTCTTCAACATATGATAAAAAGCAGAGCACTTTAATCAATTAACTCTAAAAGGACCCTAGACAAAGTTTTTGAAGGAGGTGTAGCCCTGGTTTCTTTTTCCCCCTATATACAAGATGATTGACTGCCTTTGATATATTGTATGAAATTACTAGGTAATCATACATTTACATTCTTTAGGCATTCTTAAAAATCTAAATTTTTGTAAGTAACTAAATGACTAAATAAAATTTCTCCCAGAAAAAAAATCTGAATATGAATTTAACAGCATATGCATACTTAAAATTCACTCAACAGCATTTTAGTTATGAAGTTCAAAAATACTTAGTTGTCAAGGAAAAAAGCTGATCTTCCAGTTATCAACATATAAAAATAGTCTCATGGATCTGCCCCTAATGGAATTAGGTGTGACTGTCAAAAATGAGGGGAAAAGATATTGCTTTTAATCTTTCAACCATAAACTATTATATTTTACTATTATAACAATACTATTCTCTTTTATAAACTGTCATTAGTAATAAACCAGTAAAAGTTTGGACATTTGCTGTAGATTTACTACACATCTCGCTGAGTTAGCTCTGGAAAGCATTTGAGATGACCTATTGCTTGATTTTGCTCATTATTTGAGGCAGGGTTGAAAGCCAGACTTGGGTTTATTACTGTCACCTCATTTGAGAGAATGGCCCTTGGCTTTCAGAGGCTCAGAGTACTTTTGCTTCTGCTGCACTGAACTGTTTCAAGATTGTACTGAAAATCCTGCAGCAGCTCAGCTTCGCATTAAAGTGCAGGCCTGTATTTAATTTTGATCTAGTGCATGATAAGCCTGTTACAAAGTGGACAAAATTATCTTATTAGCTTGATTTTCATGAGATAGCAAATATTTGAAATTCTAATAGCACTCTCTCTTTTTCTTAATTTCATTTTCCCATCTTCAGGCTTCTGCTACTCATCAAGAAGTTTCAAATCTAACCAAGTCTTCCAAAGGTTTCCCAGTATTCTGTGTCAGTGATTTGTACTTGAGGTAAAACCCTGGTTCAACTGAAAATAGAAACAGCATTTGATTTTGTATTACTAGTAAAAAATACCCAAGAAGCCAAAGTAAAAGAAGCACCCTATAAAAATGAGAATCCCATTTTGAGATCAAGCCAATACACATTTCTTTCATAAGTATCAACAAAATATCCCATGCATTTTCTCTGGCTTATACTTTACTACCAGAGAGATAAATAAAAGTCCTTTTCCCCCCTATTTAAAACAAAACCACAAAGCAACACTCAGTTGATTTCTATGTTGACAACATGGACTTAGACCTGAAATGGAATATGTGACATGGGGCAGACATAAGTGTTCAAAGAGTTCAGTTATGTAATCAAGTTATTACTGCTCATGAAGCATCTGATCCACCAAATGACAGCTTGGGGAAAAAGCTGAGAGAAGCAAAGAAAACCCAAAGAGAAATGTTTCCTTCTTCTGTTATGGCTCGAAAAGAAATTTGTATAAGCCTTGTTTTCTTTAGGTTTTTGTTATCCTTTTGTAGAAAATTTTCTTGCTTTAGAAAAAAAAATTTTTGTTCCTTGCAATAAAGATAGTTCCTTACGTAAGTTTCCATTATGTGATTCTGACTTAGCTTTAGAGCAAATCTAGATCACTCTTTGGGACCACAAAATTAAGCAGGGCTGCTGAAAACTTAAGGCTCAGTACTGAGGCAGAAATCTCCTGGATCTCAACTGGAGTAAGAGCTAGTTGACTAGGATTACCCACAGGCATTAGGATCTAAAGAAAATGCCCTTGGTACAACCCATGATTGCAGGAGACAGGCAGGCCTGTCCTAGAGAGTCAGATCTTGTAAGATGAAAAATAATTAATTGGCATTTTGGAGTCAGGAGGGATGAGACCACTCTTTCTGGACTCTCCACGAAGGCTGGCAAAGGAGCAGGATTGCACTAGCTTTACTAGTGATCACTTTTTAAATTTTCTTAAGGAAGCATGATAGAGAGCTTTCCAGCCAGCAAATGGGAAATGCCATTCCCAAGCCCACAGAAACAGTGCTAGTTCTACTAAACTGGCTGAAGGAAATTTTGCTTCCTTCCCCTTCTAGTACATCTTTTATTTATACAGCTATATGTGTTTTCTGATGTTTCCTAATACACAGAGATCCAATACAACTTTATCATATTTTTTTCTTTAAGAGATGCATATGTTACAGAAAAATTTAGGAAAAACTGGTTTAAGGTAATAAAGAAAATCTCAGAGGATTAAAATTCACTGGGAGACCAAAGTGTTATTCTTTTGCTAATTCACAATTGAGAAAGTCTATAGTTTATTTAGAAGGTTCCAAATATTTCTGCTTCACAACCATGGCATTAGATTTGCATTTCATATCATCACCCTCATTTGCAGACTCACATATTTTGGAATTAACTTTCACCTGCATAAGACCTCTCCCCTTGCGTCTGGTCTTTAATCTGACTACAGGGAACTGCTCTTGCAGTCATTGCATTGTTCACCTTCTTGGTAATCTCATGGGATGGAGATATTCAAAATTCCTATAGACATATGTACGTAGAAAATATATTGAATTTGTATTAGTAGTAGTCAAAAAAGTACATTAGCCCTCTTGGCTTTCCTGAGCAACTGAGAGTGGTATCTGAATATTGTCTTTTGCAAAACTTTATATCTACAACCTGAAACCCTCACTTGCTCCAGTACTTTTGACTAACTCCTTGACAAGGAAAATAAATCTCCTGAATTCTTTTTATGGTCATCAGTGGGGCTACCTGTCTGGATTCTGGATGATGTTAACAAATCATATTACATGGCTTAAAGTTGCCACATTACTTTCACTCTGAATTCACAACTACAGCTATGTAAACAAGTTCTGGAATTTTAGAGTCATATTTTTAATGGCTCATGATCTCATACTGTCACTGTTTATTGCAATATGATAAACATATTGAAATAAAGTGATGCATTTACTTTAACTGATTTAATCTGTTACTTATAGTGTAAGGTTTTCCTCAAATTAGTATTTTAGCCTGAGTATTATAAAGAGCACCTGTTATTTTACTGACTACTGTTTTGATATGCTCTTTCTGTAAACAGATTTTTGTTTGCTAAGACCTTGTTTAAAATTCAGAATAACTGATTTTCACTAAGGAAACCTGAATATCCCAGGAGCTGCTTAGGAGCAAGTGGATTGACCTTCTTAGGTGGAGGGATATAATATTCAGTAACAGATCAGAGACATTCACTGTGGGAGACTTCAGCTTATGAGCTGCTTTGAACAGTAAGTGTTTTATATCTATCTGGAAACAAAGACACTCTTTATCTTACCTTTTAACCAAAGACATCAAAAAAGCATTAAATAATGCATCATAATATGGAGTGGTATCATCATCTTTGTCTACTGCCAGCATTTCAGGTTCTCCTTTTAGTTTGCTAACATTTACTTTGAACTAGTAGGTCAATACAAGTCAGAGTTGTGGAGGCACAGAGGTGAAGGTTGAATGACATTTTCACCAGACCTGAATATCAGCCAGAGCTGATTCTGACTCTGCTTTCCTGAGCACTAAATTCACCCACGTTCTGAAATGCAAGAGGTAGTGATTATTAGAGACGTTTAGTTTCTGAGCATGTGAAGAGAACAGGGTATGAAACTAAATCCTTACCTGGATTTAATAACTGAACTTACCAACAAATTTACAGCAGCTGAAGATGTGCTGTTATCACTAAAATTAGATACTGGCCAGATTTTATAGTGCAGAAACACTAATAGGCAGTGAGACTGTATTAGTATCTCTAATGAAAATGTTTTCTCATCTAGCTTTTCAGTCCTGGACTTGGTCTATGTTTTCTTCATATGCTCAGACTTTTTCACATTAGGCCAGCTCTACTGGTAATGTACATTATCACAATGAGCTCATTCTCATGTAGTCCTTTCTATTTCTCAGAATCTGGAGAGTGAAGGAGCAATTAATTTGGCTAAGATAAAATTAAATAGACACATCAAATAAAACTGGAAACTTTTTTGTTGATTCTGGCTACAACAACTATCTATTTTTATTGCACTGTTTTTCTTCGCAATATACCATTACAAGTTGAAAAATATCCTAAAACTTAAAAACAAGCTCAGAATGCTGCAGTCCAAAGCATTAGCATTACTCTCCACTAGAGCTATTGGCAGCATCAATTAACTGTGTTAAATAGCATCAAAACCGTGAAAATTAGATGCAGCTCATTTTGAACCAAGCTCTACTTGTGTTATAATTATGCTTCAAAAAATACACTGAAATATTTTTGTGTAAAATACAACGTGGCAACTACAACCTCAGACTGCACAAGAAATGCCCTAGGAAAGTGCTCCAGCTTCTCTATGGCAGGCAGCAAGGAAGCTGAACTTTCGATGGGAAAAAGCAGATCCTGAAGCAGAAGGGAAGCAAAACTCCCTTCTTGTTCACCACATGCCTCTCTAAGTCATTTATCTCAAATTTATGCCAGTGACAGGTACTAAAAGGAGTTGTGTAGCATTGCCTTAATACTCTGTGTGCTAATGTCAGCATTTCACCTCTCTCTACATGTTAGATGCAATGTTTTCATAGTTGCCATCCTAGCACATAAATTTTCACCCATTGTTCCAAAGAAGCTTTCATAAAGCTCATCAGAAAGTGTCATTCATGAACGTTTTTTAAGTAATTTTTGGTTTGATGTAGATTTCATTTGAACAGAGAAATTTCTTCATCTTCCCTCATTTCCATAAGAAATAAGAGCTGCTCTTGTAAAGCCAAGTAAATTCACCGAACAACTTGAAACTTCTTGAATGAACTTTTACCATAGAGTATCTGGTAATTATCTTGTCACTGCAATAGTTAGAAAAGTTTTTACAGACAAAAAATCATTTACAATTTTACCTACAATTTCAAAGTATGGTTTCTGTATACCAATGAAGCTGCTTATTGTTGCTGAAAGTTTATCAGAATGTCTTGTTTGCTGTTATTAGATGATAGTTTGTTAAAACACTTAAAACTGAGAACCAGAGGCAAAAGGTGGTTTCGTGCTATTGGAACAAAATTAGGACTGTTTTATGTAGTAAAGTGACTACTGCCAATTGACATCAAGATACGTAATATAAAATCTGTTTCAGCAGTTTTCCTTTACCACTGCAAATGCAAATCCTTTAATTTAAATGGAAGATCTTAAGAGAAATATCTTAATTGTAAAGGAGAGTCAATTCATGTGGAAAGGAAAAAAAAAACCATAAAAAAATCCCACAAGAAAAATGTGAGTTTCACTGTCATCCATACTGCTTTCCAGGGAGGAGTTTATCTCACCAGCAAGGAATGAAGATCCCATGTCAGTCAGCAAGACAGATTCTCTTACATTCATGCAGAAGGAGTGACTCATAGACATATGCTGGATAAAGCAGTACCAGAAGATGAATGAAAGTATTAAAAGAAATACTATGATTAAAAATTGGACATAGGTCCTGTGACATTAGTATTTACTTGCTGATATGCAAGATTGAACAATCATTTTATGACAAGGTTTCATTTTATGCAACATTTTTATCAAACAAGATAATTAGCAGACACAGGATGAAAGAAAAATCTCTATTTTATGTCATTTAATAAATTGATTTTAAATTTTATCATCCAGAGCTCTGAGGACCTGAATAGCACTACCAAAGCTAGATAACCATATGGGCAGAAAAGAGGTAAGTCAAATTCTCAGTGTCAGACAATTATGTTAAATATGTACTGGTTTCCAGGTGTAGGCAAATATCATCACAGGAACAGTGTCACTCCACCTAGAATCTGACAAGCTGGAATTAGCATCTATACCACTCAGTGTGTATCTCACCTGACATATGTGACTCAGTCACTAGTGGACTGTCTGTGATATCTTTTGGTGACTGGATTTTAGTCTGACTCTTTGATATATAAAATGCCTGCATTTGCGAAGTTTTAGCCTGTTATCTGCTAGTTTCATTTCAACCTGTACTAGAAATTATGAAATTATGACTTCTAGTCTCTTCTTCTCACAGTTTTACAGGCTTCAGCTAGACCCCCTCAGCCATCTCTTTTCCAGTTTACCAAGTCCTAGTCTGCATAAGATGCTCTTTGTACAAAACTCCTCCATTCTTTCAGATGTCCTTTTCTGACCCTACTCCATTCTTGTCTCTTTTCTGACATGGGAGGACAATGTCTCTGCAGAGCAGGCAGGACATACTCTTAGAGTGTATGGTGGTATACTGATGCTTTGCTTATTGCCTGCACAGCACACACCAGACATCCCCAAATATAGATCTCTCTGTCTCATTTTACACCTTTGCAGTTTGGAAACATTTCACAGGTAAAGGATTTCTTCTGGAAATTATTTTTCCAAATAGCATGTTCTGCTTGGTCATGTGTACATGCTATTAGGTCTCCACATATAGGTATGAAAGAGATAAATGTTGTTTAAATTGCATATGAAATTAGGAGTCTAAATGCTTGCTAGTAGCAAATCAGGAAAAATCACACCTCATTCAAAGTGGAATAGAACCAGGAAATAAAACCATAGCAGGATGAACACATTTTCCTTCTGGAAGAAAGCAGGATTGGATATCTCTTCTGAAGTGAGTTAGATCTTGGAAAGAAGTGAACCTTGGTCTGGTTCTGATAGAGATTTCAATACCATATAAGAGATAGAAGAGAACTCATTTAGTAAATCAATAAAATTTGGAACAGTCTTCATCATTAATGGAATTTGAATAGTACCATATGTATAAATCTACAGATACAAGCCATATTTGTACAACTTGTGCTTCCATCCAGCCCCTATTATACAGAAAATGAGAAACATAACCGTTTTCATTCTCTTTTGCCCATTATGGATAAAATTACAAGCTCCTTTTGGACAGCATAAGCTCCAGAGCAGGAATCAATAGTTGATTCAGCTGAAAGGTGTAAAATGTCTACAGATATCTACCAACAAAAAAAGGTAGACACAAAGAAGGTGACATAGTGGTAAGGTGACTTTTTGAAGAAGTTATATATTAACAATACACTAAAAGTGTATATTAAAATCAGATAAAGCATTAAGAGCACCCTTAAGGTGGAAAATTAACTTAGCCAATTCATGGGACAGCCAGACCTGCTTCTAAGAGCTGAATTTACCAAGAATTTACAATGATTTGGCAACTGATTAACATGAAAATCCGCCTTAAAGAACCTGGGTAAGCTTGAACAACCTTCATTTGATTGAAAAGTAATTTTCCCACAGCGAAAAGACACCAAAAAGGATTTTTTTTAAAAAATTATGATTTCTTTTTTACTGTGTGTTATATAAACCAGCTCCAGTTGAGGTTAACTCTAAAACCCACAGCATACCCTGAAAACTGTGCTAAGGTACTGCGCTTTATTTTGGCAGTGTTGTGACTTTCACAATCATAGGTCAAGAGATAAGTACTTGGCACTAGAGCTGGTTTCCACTTGGTTCAACCCATTTTTGTGTGAAGCCCTCCAAATCCAAATGTTTCCACTGATGTGTTGATATCATAATCCTGTTGTAGTTTAAAATAAGATCTAGTAGTATTGCTCCCCCCTTTTGATAATTCAGAGTCAAAGAAAGTAACTTCAAATTAAGGGAGAAGTACAAAGTGACCTTAATTTCAAAGTAAAAAAATAAAGCCTAAGTGTGTTAGGCTTTCTTCTTGAATTCATTACTAATTAGCTCTCTTGCACTAATAACCTTGCCCTGATACTGAGATCAGTGAGAGGTAAGAGGTAATATGGTTGAGGTTAAGTTATTCTAATTATTGACTTGCTATATTTTGCAGAAGCAGACAAAATCGCAGAATGATAGAATTTTAGGGGTTGGAATGGACGTTATTGATCTAATCACAGCCCCCCCTTCCATGGGTATGGACACCTCCCCACTAGACCAGGATGCTCAAGGCCTCATCAAGCCTGACCTTGAACACTGCCAGGGTTGGGCCATCCACTACTTCCCTGGGCAACCTGTTCCAGTGTCTGAGCACCCTCACAGTAAAAGACTTCTTACTAATATCTAGCCTAAATTTCCCCTCCTTCACTTTGAACCCATTACCCCTTGTCCTATCACTGAAGTTCCTAACAAAGAGTCTCTCTCTGGCTCCCTTGTAGGCCCCCTTCAGATACTGAAAGGCTACTATGAGGATTCCATGCAGTCTTCCCTTCTCCAGACTGAACAGCCCCAACTTCCTCAGCTTGTCCTCATAGGGGAGGTGCTCCAGTCCTCTTATCAACCTCATGGCCCTCCTCTGGACTTGCTCCAACAGTTCCATGTCCTTCTTACATTGAGGGCATCAGAACTGCATGCAGTAGTCCAGGTGGGGTTTCATGAGAGCAGAGTAGACCTGCTGGCTACACTTCTTTAGATGCAGCCCAGAATTCGGTTGGCATTCTGGGCTGCTAGCGCACACTGACGGCTCATTGTGAGCTTCTCATCCGCTGTCACTCCCAAGTGTTTCTCCTCATTGATGGTCTTAGTTATTTCCCCACCCATCCTGTAGGTGTGCCTAAGATTGCTATGACCCAGCTGTCAGACCTTGCATTTCATTTTGTTGACCTTCATGAGTTTTGCATTGGCCCACCTCTCAAGTCTGTCAAGGTCCCTCTGGATGTTATCCCTTCCCTCCAGTATGTCAACTGCCCCACACAGTTTGGTGTCATCAGCAAAATTGCTAAGGGTGCACTCAATCCCACTGTCCATGTCACCAACAAAGATATTGAACAGTATCGGTGCCAGCACTGACCCCTGAAGGACACCTCTCATCATTGGCCTTCACATGAACAATGAGCTGCTGACCACAACTCTCTGTGTGCGACCATCCAGCCAGTTCTTTATCTACTGAGTGGTCCACCCATCAAATCTACATCTCTCCAATTTAGAGACAAGGATGTCATGTGGGACAATGTCAAGCGCTTTGTATAAGTCCAGGTAGATTACATCAGTTGCTCTGCCCCTATCCACAAATTGAGTGGCCCCATCATAGAAAGCCACCAAATTTGTCAGGCATAACTTGCCTTTGGTAAAACTATGTTGGTTATCACCAATCACCTCTTTGCTTTTCAAGCGCCTAAGCATAACTTCCAGGAGAATCAATTCTGTGGTCTTGCCAGGCACAGAGCTAAGACTGATTGGTCTTTCCTCTTTTTAAAAATGGGGATTATATTTCCCTCTCTCCAGTCACCAGGGACTTCACCTGACTTCCACGATTTCTCACAAATTATAGATAGTGGCTTAGCAACTACATCCGCCAGTTCCATCAGGACACAAGGATGAATCTCATTAAGACTCATGGATTTATGCATATTTAGGTTCTTTAGATGGTCTCAAATCTGGTCCTCTTCTACAGTGGGCTCAGAGGTTTCATTCTCTCAGTCTTCATCTTTGTCTTTCTTGGCCTGGTCACTGCAGCTGGAGCACTAGGAGTTAAAGACTGAGGAAAAGAAGTCATTGACAATCTCAGCCTTTTCTTTATCCAGGGTAGCCATGTCTCCTGTTTCCTTCTGGAGAGGGCTCCTTTTGCATACAGTATACCTGTGGAATTTCTTCTTATTATCCTTAATGTCCCTGTCTAGCCTCAATTCCAACTGTGCCTTAGTTTCCCTGACCATGTCTATAGCATCCCTTACAACTTCGTATTTCCTCCAGGCCATTTGTTCTCCCTTTCACCTCCTAAAGGCCTCATTTTTTCGCCTGAGTTTCCTCAGCTATTCCTTATTCATCCACAGAGGCCTTCTGGCATTTTCGCCTGATTTCCTCCATGTGGGGATGCATTGGTCCTGAGCTTGAAGGAGATGATCCCTGAATATCAGCAATCCTGAGCCCCTCTGCCTTACAGGACTTCATCCCAAGGTACTCTGCCAAGAAGGTCCTTGAAAAAGTTCATCAATCATCTGTGTAAGGAAGTTACCATTAACACATTTGAGGAACCTCCAAAATTGCCTCTGCACTTCCCTGTTGCTCTTTCAACACACTCCATGTGATCAGGTGGTCTGTAGCAGACCCCCACTATAACATCCCCTGTCCCGGGGGAGAACGGGCAGACAGAAAGGGCATCAGTGCAGAAACATTCCTCTGGATGCCTGCAGATTCCTCTTCACAGAAATGAGCAGAAGAGAAGATAGAAAGGGATCAGGATGGGACCAGGAGGGATTGTGTTCTGTTTCCTTAGAGGCATAAATCTCCTTTCTGAAGCAAGAAACTCTTCTTAACCAGACTTTGAAAACTGCTGAAAACACAAAAATAGTTATCTAGTGGTCTGTGTTAACAACTGAAATTGTGAATAAGCGTGGTCTTTACCAAGACACCAGATAGATTTAAGTGTGACTCAGCCACACTAAGGCACGTGAGCAAGAAAAGTAAAAAGGTGTCATTATGCATTGATAATGTACAAATGAATGACACTTTCTAGTCATTCACTAATTGATCAAAGGCATTAAAAAGATAACAAGTGGGGAGTGGGGAGAGAACTGCTACACTTGAACATTTTAACGAAATCTTCAGGTTTGTTAGTTTTAGATATTTGACTCAGCCACACTAAGGCACGTGAGCAAGAAAAGTAAAAAGGTGTCATTATGCATTGATAATGTACAAATGAATGACACTTTCTAGTCATTCACTAATTGATCAAAGGCATTAAAAAGATAACAAGTGGGGAGTGGGGAGAGAACTGCTACACTTGAACATTTTAACGAAATCTTCAGGTTTGTTAGTTTTAGATATTAACCAGAATATTAATCATTCCTTCCTGCTATCTGTAACTGACTCATAAATCCATAGTCTAGATAAGTTTCTTCAACCTCTAATTACACAATCTTAGTTTAAAGAAGCATTCTGTTTATTTCTTCAGACATTAAGAAAAAGCACAGAAACAAATTATTGGATTAAAGAGGTTTGGAAAGTGTTTCTACAAGCAGAACAGAAAGAGAACTTCCATCCTTCTCTCTATGAAACATCCAGCTAATACCTGTGTGCTTCCTCTACCACACCGATGATAATAGAATGGCACCTACAGAAAACTCACCTCCCTATTACCTTTCCTCCTTCTTTCACCATTTGTTTGTGCCTTGAGAAAGAGTCCATGTGGCTCTTCTTTGGCACCCAGAGAGAGATCTTCCTCTTGTCACTGCTACCACAGCTGAACAGTGACACGCAGCAGCATTAGAGACTGAGGAGGTATGGAAAAAATTTGCCACTGCATCTAGACCAAGGAATTTCAAAAAGATGTTTCACCATAAATAAACTAATTGCACAGGTCAAATCCTGCCACAGTGTGTCTCACTTCAATCCTCCTATATTCCTTTGGGCAGCATAAATGAAAATGAAAATAAAATTTACAAGGTAGATGTACTCTTCCTTGGTCACATTAGATTTGTTAGTCACTAAGAGTTCTAAATATTTTCTGCTATTAGCAAAAAATTTGCTTTCAATCTTTACATAGGAAAAGGACACAGTTTAACTACTTTATAGATCTAAGCTAAAATATAAACAGTCTAAATCAGTAAACAGGAAAAAATGCACTAATGTTGCAACTTCACAGGGTAGTACTATGCAAAATCAATTTGTACTTACAGGCTATGCTGTGCTTTTGAACAGTGAAATGTTTTAGCACCTTTTTCATTAGTATAGTCTAGTTGAATCTGTTCCCTGACACATGAAATAATGGTGAATCCTCACATGCCTCCTAAGTCTTCTTCTGCAATTCAGGAAGATGCATCTGGTATTGCATTTGTTTTGTGTTAACTAACCACGCCATTCTTTTAAGAAATGCCATCTCTCCTCTAGCAGACAGGAGTCCAGTTTCCCATATGGGGCAGGAAGGTGCCTGGCCAGAGCTCCCCTCCTCCTTCCCTGCCATACTAGATGTTCCCTCCAAACCTGGCCCTAAAGGACAACAGAGAGATCTATGAATTTGGCATCAAGGTCACTTATGAAGCGCTTGTGTCTCCTTTGACAGCCTAAGAACAATGAGCTTTTCCTGGCTGGGTCCTCTCAGGAGTTGTGGTAAGGATAGCCCATCTGACCTGAGTTTGGGTCCCAAGTGAGAGCAGCAGTGCAGAGGCACCACATTTATTTTTTTAATCTTTTTTCTAAACAGTTCTCACATCTCCTCCCAGTCTTCCTGGAAAAGGCTCAGATTCAGTTTGGTTTAAACACTGGGCAGAGGTTCAGTAACACTGCATCCGAAACAGCAGTTTTCCTGAGAAGAAAGAATCATGTTCAGAAGAAAAATAAAGTAGAATAAACAGTTGAAGAAACCTAAAGCCTCTTCCTACTCCCATCTCTATGAAATATCAGCAAGTGATTAGATTATATTTCTCCTCCTCATTTTCTTTAATATAAGAAAAGGACACACATAGTTTAACTCCCAGCAGTAATTCAGATTAGTCTGGAAAATACAGTTCTCTACTGGACTTTATTTACATTTAACCTATTAGATAAATGCTCAGCCAAAGCCTCTGCTCACTTACACAAAGAAACCTACCAGCTATAGGACAGTTTGGTTGCTAAATGAAGAATTTGTTCCAGTCTCTTCTATGTGACCTATGCTTTTGGTAGATTCCTCACAAAGATCTGTTACCATATTTGTGCCAAAATACTCTCAGGCTTAAGTAATTTTCAGCCCCTCCTTCTCCAACCTTGATACTCTCATCATGGCTGTTTGGCTTTGGTGTAGGTGCTGAAAACTAGATTAGATGAGAGAGAGAAAAATAATTTGATAGTGTGGTGCGGATTGGCATGAAGTCTGTGTTGGCACTCACATAAGTTAATTAGGTTACTCAAGAGTAGCAAAGCTTCAATAAAATTTTTCAGGTTGCCCCAATACCTCCTCACTTTAGCAGTTCTTGTAACAGGTCCAAACATACCATAAATGCTCATTCAGAACAATAAAAGTAATTTTGCTCAGTATGGGTAAAACAATACCAAGTGTACTGTAATATTTTTAAGGATATAGTACTGCTCTTCCTAAAATGCGTGTTTCTTGATTGCTTTAATTTTAATTAAATGGCATGGAGCAATAGTTCACTAAATTTCTTCTACTGAAGAATCTTCAAAGGTATTGTAGCACCTGAAAAATTCATTTAGATGCATGTCTGGAGTCTCTGTCTTTCTCTTGGTCTATACATGTGTTTATTAAAATATATTTTTTCAAATGGCCTTCCAAGGCACCCCCTAAAGAAAACAGTAATCCAGTAAGTGGAAGGCATTATGAAAACAACTGAAATCAAAGTCTTGCTCTAAACACAGAGATTGAACCAGCAAGATGACCCTCTGCAGGGATGAACTGCAGATTTGAGGGGCACAGCACTGAAGACAGACTCACCAAAGGAATTCCTTCTGAAACCTGATGTTGACAGAGTAACAGCAGTGCTGGCTCCTGCAAGAGCATGCCAGCATATAACTCCATATGCAAGTTGTGACATACATTAGCTAAAATTAAAGAAAACATCAGCCAGATCAAGGTGATGGATTCTCAGTTGATGACAGGATCAACAGTAAGAATGTGAAATCAATTGTGAGATCACATCTCCTATCAATGAAATCAGTCATGATATATGTGTCTTCTGTGACCAACACCAGTACAATTTGCATGAAAGAAAATGGAGAATCAAAGATATATGTGACTGTACATCCACATGTGAGGATCTCTTCCTTACTAAAAATTTTTATAGATGATCACCAGAATCAAGGAGCTCAGTGCAATTTTATATTTCTTGTATATTTTAATATGACCTAAAAAATGGGAAGACAGGAATACTTCACCATCCTGCATAGCTCTAATGAGAGCTTATAGACAAAAGTTCAAAATAATTTATAGTATTCAAATCGCATTCTCTTCTAGAAGGCTTTGTCTTATTAAAGTATAGCAGAGGGAAAGAAATAACTTGCTCACAGCACATGCTTTGCAACTGTCCAAAGTCAGTGACCAGAGATACTAAAAAGGTTAGGCAGAGACAGCACTTTTCTGAATCTGGATGGTGTGATGTGACAGAGACCTGCATGACTTGTTGGAGTGGTATAAGACCAACAATTGCAACAAGGTGCTGCTTAAGCTGGTGTAGATGTTCTTAACTAGAAGCTGTAAGACTGACACTTCAAACAGCAATTCTGGCTTTCCATGAGCTTTAGCTCCTTTGAAATGTGGCTGTAGGCCCATCACATTTCCTGGGTAGTCTGAAACTGTATGCTGTGCTTGCAACAAAGGAGAGAAGCGGAGAGGAGGGAAGAGGAGAGGGAGAGGGAGAGGGAGAG
>NW_008657513.1:1217-5184 GCF_000695815.1 Acanthisitta chloris | reverse complement strand
TGCCCCCACCCATCTCCCCATCATCACCTCCCCATCACCCTTCACCCTTTGCCCCCTCATCACCCCTGCCCATTGTCTTCATTGCCCATCACCCATCTTCCCCCCCAATCACCTCCCACCTCTCTGCATCCTGGCACTGACTGTCAGCAATGTCACTCTCCAGGTTCATTCCATTCTATGAGCTGGGGAACATTCCCTATGGATACAGCACCAGGACTTCGCTAGTCCATGTCCGTGGGTGCCCTGGGAAGGGTTCCTGGATCCCTCCCAATCCCTGAAAACACCGGGAGTTAGGAAGCCCTTCCCATGGGTGCTGAGATCAATGGCTGGCACAGGTCCAGCTGCACGTGCATGGCAGCAATGCACAGGAAAAGTTTCCTGGCTTGAAGTAGCAAAAGGAAAGATCAATTGAAACAGATTAAAAATGCCTTAAAATGATTGGATTTAATAGGACTTCAAAGCCTAAGGAAGCTGCTCAAGGGGAGTGGAAATGACTGTGTGAGAGAACACAGATCATCCCCAGTCAAACGGGGCTGAATATCCCTGAATAGAAATTGCCCTTTTTATTCCCCCACCTGGTTGCCTCCAATTTCCATTCAAGGATCCCCAAATCCCAAGTGCTGGAGATGCTTTAGATGGGCTGAGTGCAGATGCCAGGTGTCACCTGAAGCCAGGGTCTTGCTGCCACAGATTTGCTGTCCCAAGGAATTCCCATGGCAGCACAAACTGAAATCCTTTTGGCAGCCAGGGATGCTCAGGTATGGTGGCCAAGACTTCCTGTGGAACAGGACCACCGGCCTTGTCCTCTCAAAGTATGACATCCCTTGCTTTGACCTTGCCACCTTCATGGCCTCTTGTGGCTTCTGCTCCTTTCCCAAGGCTGTTTGGAGCGGGGAGGGAAGCCTGTGGCTGTGGGGAGGGTTGTACCAGCTCTAGGCTGGAGGGGTGAGGCTATGCAGGAGGCTTGGAGTGTGCATGGCCATGGAGTGGACAGCGGTCATGGAGTGCCTGTGCACCCCTGTGAGCACAAAGAGGGACAACGGAGGGGCTCAGCCCAGGGAAGAGAAGGCGCACATTCCCAGGACGAGTTTCAGCAGCGCCGGCAAAGGAACAAGTAGAATCCAGAGCCTGTGCATCCCTGCCGAAGGCGGAGGGAGGGGGCGCGCCGGAGGCTCCGCTCCGCCGCGGACATTCCTCTCTCTTCCTTTGTGCTGCAGGAAATCTGTGCTTCCTGAGCCCTTCCCAGCGCTGCTCCCGGCTCAATCGCTACCAGATGTGGGTCCCATGCGCTTCTCATTAGCCCGGCAGCTCTGGGCACTGCCTCTGCAGGCTGCAGGGCTAGGGATGCAAAAACATTTGGCGGGTCCTGGGGCAGGGATAGGAGCTGGAGTGTGCTCCACGAGGCAGCTGGCACTGGTTTGTACTGGGATCAGTGCTGGGCCAGGATGTGGCAGGGATGCAAGGACAGATCACTGCAGCAGATGGAGCTGGGGGACAGGGCACCCCCTGGGACCTGCACGAGTGCTGTGGGGACAGAGGGACATGGGGTTTGAGCTGCTGGTGAAGAGGAGGGTGGGCAGAAGCAGAAGGAGAAGAACATGTGGGATGGAGCCTGTGCCCTGTCATGGGATGAGCAGGGACAACCAAACAGCCACAGGACTCTGTATCCCACTGGAGCCACTTGTCTTGGCCCCAGGCAAAGTTTTCCATGGGTTCAGGCTTCTTGCACTCACCTGCAGGGAAAATATATCCCAGGATGAAGACATTTGCAAACGTGACCACTGCCCATTTAGGGAAGAGATGTCTGAGTGCCACCTTCCCCCAGCAGGCACATTTGAAGGCTCAGAAATGCTGGAAAACAGCATAGGACCCTGAATCTAGCAGGGATGGCAGCAGGAGTGGGGTATGCATGGATCAAGACAGCTCTGTGTGCAACCTGGGCACATTGCCATGAGGAATAATCCTCCAGAGAACCCTGAGCACACACCAGTCTGCTGGAGACAGCTGTCCCAGCCTGGAATCCCCATGGGAGACCTGCCACGTCACCACAGCTGTGAGTCACTCCTCCAGAGCTGGGAGCCACCCCCAGAGCCTGTGGTGAGTGTGGTGTCACTCAGAAAACAGTTGTCACCAAAAGAAGCCAATGCACCGTTGATTTTGCACCAAATGTGGGTTTACTGCCTTTATCCTGGAGACAGGGACAAGTCAGCATCAGCTGGAGCTCAGGCTGGAAGCTGATGAGCATCCCGTTAGTGATCCCTCTCTGATGCCCTCAATTCCTGGCTGGTACCTGAGGATGGAGCTAGGGCACTCCTGAAGCAGCTGCCCTCCTGCAGGGCTGGCTCTAGGGGGTTCCTCTCTTTGGGGCTGAATCTGTTTTTCCTCACTTTCTCTTCTCGTGGCTTGCATGGTTTCCCCAAGCCTCCTCCAGCTCCTCCTTAGACCTTCCAAGAGCTGCCCCAGCCCCCTGCACCCCTGGGGAAGGGGCTCCAGCAGCAGCCCCTTGACTCCACCCTGCACTGGGTGTATGGTCACCCACCACAGTGGCTTTGCTGCCCACACCCAGCCTCCCCCCTCCTCCTTTTTTGGACCATTTTGTGGACCTTGTGTGGACCTTCATCCCCTGGGCGAGGGGAGCGCATGGCTGGGACCGCCAGAGCCTCAGCCTCGGGCTCACCGGATTGATTCCAATTTAAACACTGCAGAGTAGAAGTGTTTCCCCCACTCTGGCCTCTGGAGCTGAATGTCTGAATGGGAATTTCATCCCTGAGCTGCAGCTAAAATAAGATCTGGATCGAGGTGGTCACTGGCTCTCAGTGGTGCCGGGTGGAACCTCTGTGCTCCCTTCCCAGCTGGATGCTGCCGTAGCTGGGAGAGCAAGGGCTACTGGGCTGGAAGAGCTGGGTTGGACCCACTGTGAGGATCATGGACTGTCAGAAACATGTTGGAAAACATGGCTGGGCTTTGGTTGTCTGGGCTGAGATCCATGAGGACTTGGAGGAGAAGCTGTGCGCATGCATCCTGACTGCACATTCTTCCTGGGATGAGACATAGATGCTCAGCCAGGGTGATTTCGTGCTGGTTGTAGCTCAGCAGTCCAGGAGCATCTTGTGTCTTTGCTCCCTGCAGAGAGGGGGGTGGCAGGTCTGTTTGAGGTGGGGTGACAGGTCTATACCACCCCATGCACAACAGGTCTGCCTGGAGAGCCTGGATAAGGGGCAGAAGCTGCTTCCTCTGGTCCTGCTGGAGGGGTTCCCAGCATGCTGATGTGGGTGTTCCCATGTCACTGCTTTATATCCTTGAATGAGCTGGGATGAGACAGAAGTATGGGGGCTTGGCTGGAAGTTGTGTGCATGGGCCACAGGCTGCAAGGGGTAAAAGAATGCAAAGGATGGATGGGTGCAAGGGACACAGAGAGCTGCAAGGGATGCAAAGGATGCAGTGGGATATAAGGAATGCAGTAGGCTGCAAAGGATGCAAGTGATGCAAGGGGTGTAAGTGATGCATAGGATGCAGTGGGCTGCAAGGGCTGCAGAAGGCTACAAAGAATGCAAGGAGGCTGCAAGGGATGCAGGGAGTGCAATGGGATGTGAGGGTTGCAAGGGGAGGTAAAGATGCAAGAGCTGCAGTGGGCTGTGAGGGATACAAGGGATGCAAAGGGTGTGAGGAGACTGCAAGGGATGCAAAGAGTGTGACAGGATTCATCCAGCCCCTTCCATCCCTCAGCCCAATTGCCAGCTGTGCCCTCTGCCCTTTGGGCAGGGGCAGTGACCCTAGCTTGTGGGTCCTGGGGTCCACTTTGCTGCGCCCCCCACAGTCACCATGCAAGCAGGGGAATAGCTGCCCGCTGCACTCCCTTCCCCTGAGAATATTTTCAGGGTCTCCAAGACCCTCAGGGGGGCCAAACCTCGTCGCCACCTGCAGACAAGGCTCCCATTCAGCCCCGCGCCCCGACCCCTGCCCCGGC
>NW_008657513.1:0-1192 GCF_000695815.1 Acanthisitta chloris | reverse complement strand
GGCAGCAGCCGGGACCAATCATGTGGCTCCTAATGAAATCCAGAGCCAGGCAGAGCGATGACATTGCGCCGTGATTTGTGCTCCCACACAGACTAAACAAGGGCGGGCGCGATGCACAGGCGCGGGGATGAATCAGGTACCGGCGCTGCCGGTGCCTCTGCTCATCTTCCACCTAATTATTCTTCCTCTCCTGCTCAAAGCACTTGGATGTGAGCACAGTTGTGCTTTCTCTGCAAAAATAGGGGTTCCCCCTCCCCCCTCCAAATGATGCTTCCAGAGGCTGCAGTAAAGGCTGAGGCTCTTGGATCTGCCCAGCAATAGTTCTGTGTGCTAGAGGTCCCTTTGCTCTACGCAGCTCATTGTGGCCAGGGATTAATTGGTGCCCTGGGTCACATGGAAGCGCTTCCACTACTCCATGGGGTGAGGGAGAGTCTGAAAACGGAGCCAGGGTGGGTTTGCTGCGGGGACAGCCCGGGGACATGCTGAGCAGGGACTCCAGCTGCAGCTCCCCTCCCTGTGCCCCACGCACAGGGCACTGCACTGTCCCCACAAAAGGCACATTCCTGTGCAGCCCATCTTTTGGGCTGGAGGATTGGGGGCTGTGGAAGGTCCCCAGGAGACCTCAATTACCCAAAGGTGCATCCCTAGTTTGAAGCCCATGTGATGTGCTGCAGCAGAGGACAGGGCAGAGTGTGACTGTGGCTTTTGCCCAGCCCTGAGTGCCCATCAGTGAAGACAAAATGACTTTAGAGAGGTGCCAGGTCCTGCTTGCAGAGCCTGGAGTGCTGCTGGGCTCAGGATGGTGCTGGGAGGTAATGTTCTGCCAGCCATCCCGTTGCCCTGATTCCCAGCAGGTCCTTACTGAAGTCCCCTGAACCCCAGATCTTTAGGGAAGTGTCCACATGTGGAATTCAACACCACAAAGACCTGGTCTGTGGGCACAGTGTTGGGAGGTGCCTGGGAAGCAGTGCCATGTGGCTGACAGGGATGGGGCTGGCACAGGGATGCTGCAGGCTGGGGGCAGGATCAGACCTCACCATCCTCACCTTCAGCTTCTGAAGTTTAGATAAGCAGGTAAGAACATAAGTCTGTGTGTATGTATGTGTATATATATATATGCATATATGTCTATAAAGATAAGTAGAAATATATATATGTAGAAATAGATAACAAGTATATGTATATAAAATAT
>NW_008657512.1:367-8075 GCF_000695815.1 Acanthisitta chloris | reverse complement strand
AAGCCACTGCCCCCAGAGCTGGGTGCCAGCTACCCCCAGCCCCGCAGCGAGTGTCTGGCAGAGAGGAACCCCCGCGCTCCCGGGCACGCCGCAGCCAGCCACTTTTCCTCTTTCCCCATAAAATGCAGGAATTCCGGGGTTTGACAAGGCAACGTGACAACATGAAATGCAGGCTGGGAGCGCCCGTGGCTTTAGGTAATGAACGCCTGGCCGTAGCCAGCCAGAAAGCCCAAGCCCAACTGTTTATGTCAACAAATCCATCCCCGTGAATGAAGGTCCCGGGAGAGCCGCGCTGTGCCCGACTGGCCTGAGCCGCCGCTCAGCAAGTCCGGATTTTAAGGATCGGGATAATTTATCGCGTTGTTTTTACTGTTTATTATTTATTGCTCTAATTATTTTTCACTTTCTATTGGGAATTTAAAATATATAGATGTACCTGGAACTTATGCCAACTCCTTTCAGTCTCACTCAATTTCTAATCATCGCATCTGCTTTGTGTCAGAAAATACTTTGGGAACAATTTAACTTTGCATTAAAATAACTAATTAAAGCCACACCTCCACAGCCTCTTGCGAAAGTGGGGGAGGAATTTCAGTAAGTGCATCGCTTTTAATGATAGCATTCTGATTTCCCTGCCTTGCTGTAATTTATTCAGTTACAGATCTGCCTGCGGGGCAGCTCCCATTAGGCCGATGATGAAGTCTCATGAGTAAAGCTTGACACCTCCCTCCTAATAAAATATAATACTCAATTAACTCGGCCTTTCTGAAGGCTTTAATTGGAACAAGTTAATAATGGGCGCAGGGTGAATTGTCATGCCATCCGCAAGCTCGGAGAAGGTGTCATGGATCCGTCCTGCCTTTCCCATAGCAAAGGTTGTAACCGAGATTTGGAAGCTTTTCCTTCAACACCCTTGTGTGCTGCAATAAATCTGTATCCATTTAAGGATCTATCATAACACACACAAAGCTCCTGCGCTCAAAGAATTTCCAGCGAAAAGATTTAGCTGTAATCCCTGACACAGCTGATTTATACTGAAGGTTAAAAAATACCGCTGGTTTATTTATAGCCCAACCCAGTTAAGGAAGCACTCGGAACAACCGGTCGAGTAGGACAGGGGCGAGGGGGTTTCGCCCTACCTTCTGTTTAGGGGGATGATGCTTTAGGAAAAGGGAGCGAGAGAAAGAAGCGTTCGTCTCCGGGTTTTATGCGGCAGTAAATGATAATTTGAAGAGTCTGCATGGAGATTAGGTTCCCCAGCTTTGTTCCCTACAGGAGAAGGGGGAAGGTTAACAGGATTTACTCTCGGAGTCGGGAGATGGGTGAGCCGGGCAAACTCCGCAGCTCCCCGAGCCGCTGCCCCAGCCTCAGCCCCTCCACACAGCCCAGCTCGGGGGATGTTTTCCTCCTTGCCTTGCCCTTCTGGCCCCGCAGCGTTCCGATCCGGAGGGGCTGGGGCAGGAGGAGTGGGCAGACCCTCTGGAGCCGGGAGCGGGTGCCGGGAACGCGATGCCCTTGGGACGGCAGAGCTGGAGCGCGGAGAGCACACCCGGGTTGAACAAACACAAACACCTTTTCCCCCGGCACAGACCCCAAGCGTCACTCCTAACCCCAATAGCCCTCCTAGGACAGCACTAACGTTGGGCCAGCGCAGGATTTGGTGTAACACGGTTCCCTGACCTCCCGAGTACCCCTCTTATCTGAGCAGACCTGAGCCCCCTCGACAGAAAGGCTAGGGATGGGTGGTCCAGCACCTGCTCTCGGGGCAACTCTTCTGAGGGAACCTGTCCCCAGCACTATGGCACAGTAGGCGCCCTGAAATGCGATCGAACTGAAGTACTGCAGGGCTCCTGCCAGGTTTTACCTGTCCCAAATCACCCCCAACTTCTACGAGGGTGGAGACCAGTCTCCCCTTAAAGCCCAGAGTTGAGGTCAATGGCAAGGCGAGTCGGGGGGAGAGTCCTGAGCGAGAGAGAAAGGCACACGAGCTAAGAGGAGTGATGGAAACATCACCGGAGGATGATGTTGTAAAGAACAGAGGCGCCTAAAAGCGGTTGTTAAAAACACGGAAACCTCATAAAAGCTTTGGCTTTCGACTTTGAATTGTTGACTTGCAATTCACCTTCATGTGCTGCAAATTTGGCTTGAATTCAGATTCAGAAAGGGGAAATAATCATAAAGGCAACCCAAACATTCCTTTGAACTTGACCCAGCGGTGCAAAACACACACGGAGAGAAGTTACCTTTTAAAAGACTCCAAACACTAACAGACCCACACGCGATTAAACAGGTTTTTTCTTTTTTAATTTAATTCGAAATAAGAGATAAGAAATAATAAATCTTCAATAAAATATATAAAATTGTACAAGGCATCCCTTTCAAAGGGACTCTCCTATAATGGAAGATTGAGGATGAGGGGAAGGAGAGAGGAAGTTCATCTCTAGTGAATTCCAGGCAGCATCAGTGCCTGGGTCAAAACAAACCCGAACCAGCAAAACCTCGTGGCTTTTTTCTCTTTCCTTTTTTTCTCTTTCTTTTTTTTTTCTGATTTTTTTTGTTTGTTTCTTTCTTCCACAACAGCATGCTAAGAAAATAAATCCAGGAGAAGCTCTGCCTTCAGTGCTCCACAGCCTTTGGAGTAACTTCCTCATAAAGTTTAGCAAGAGTAATACACAGAGTACAATAGTTCTAAGGAGAAGCTTGGGGAAGGCACTGCCAGCGCTCAGGGAGCTCCCACGGGGACAGACAGGTTACACAGTCTCTTGGCTCCCCATCGTCCTACTCGTAGGGTTGATTGCTTGTGATACCTGGATCTCTCCTCAGAAGGGCTTGAAGCATGAGTTACTTATATTGGCATCCTTAGGAAGAAGAGGAAGACTCGGGGGTTCTTCTCTTTAACACAGGCTGTTGCAAGTACTAATAAAACCCCCCCAACATCTCCCAGAAGTGTTCAACAATCTTTTGCTCTCCACCACTGTGGAAACAACCCATGTCTTCTTTCCCCAGAAAGCTTCCTTCCATCTCTCTGCTTTTCAAAGAGCATTGCAGAGCCAAGATTACCTGGCTGTAGCCAAAAGTTTCTAAGCATGCCAATAGGAAGAGATAAAGACCAGACTGCCTAATAACCCTCCCTTGCACTCTACCTCCCCTCACAGTGCTTTAAAAACGCTGAAGCTATTTATACAGATAAGGCATTACAGGAGCCATGGTGGATAAAGCTGAGCCCTGATGCTCATCTTGTCACAAACATCTGCCGAGGTTTAGGATGCAAAAATTTCCCCTACCCCCAGAAATGCAGGAATTTGCTGGCTCTGAACTTCACTCAGGCTCTACTGGGTCTAGTTCCTATTTACACGGTGTCTCTAGCTACGGGCTCTGCTCACTTTAAAAAAACAACCAAACAACAAAACCTTGATTACACCTTTTTATTTCCCTCCCCCCATCCCCATATTAAGTGATGGCAATTTCGAGTGTGCCGTGAGGGCTTACACCCCTCTTGCTTTAAACATGTTTTGGGCCCCATCGGGAAGGTGTCAGGAAATCTCAGCCTCCACAAGATAAAATTGCTTTTTTTCACCCATTCTTTTTTAGTCTAGTTTGTATAAAACTCCTACATTTGCTCAAATTTTTCTCTCATTTTTTTTTGTGTTTACATTTTTTTTCCTCTGAGGATCAGACTCTGAGCACTCAGAGCCCTCTCAGAAGACTCCCAGCCCGTAGCATACAGGATGCCTTTTGCTTTGCTAACACAAATTCCCATACACTCAGGATGGCAGATAGAAGTGTGCAGAAGGAATGGCCAGTACTGGATGGGCTACTGCCTGCTCAGGGCTGGACATGATCCACCAGGAAGTCTGTCTTAGTGTCATTTTCTCTTGCTGATCTTCTTAGGATAAGTGGTACATGCTATATCCAACAGGAGTAGCATAGAGTCCAACAGGTGGGATAGGAAGCACAGGTCTGTGAAAAGGGTAGGATGTTCCATAGAGTGAGGCAGCCTGGATGGGAGAGTTGATGGGGAAAGGGAGGCTGAACCCCGACGGCAACATAGGCTTTGCTGCCATTTTGAGCTTCTCTAGCTCAGCCTCCTGCAGTCTCTTGGCCTTGGCCCTCCGATTCTGGAACCAGATTTTGACCTGGGTCTCTGTGAGGTTGAGGGAGCTGGAGAACTCTGCTCTCTCGGCGATGGACAGATACTGCTTCTGGCGGAACTTGCGCTCCAGAGCCAGCAGCTGGGAAGTGGTGAACGGGGTTCGGGGCTTCCTATTCGTCTTGTGCTTCCTCAGGGTGCAGGCAGTGGGGCTCAGGTGTCCTGCAAGGAAGGGAAAGGCCAGTTATCACAAAAGCAGGGAGATCTGGGTGCTCTGCAGAGATGCTTGATGGGTGTCCTGCCAAGTGATACCCTCATACCAGAGGATCCTTTTGCAAGTGGCTCTGGAAATCTTTTTCTGGCCAAATTTATATTCACAGGACTTCAGCAGATGTCCTGGGAAGTGAAATTTTGCCTCAGCAATTTCAGATAGAGCATAAAGGATTCACAGGTCACTTTAGGAGTCATGCCATAGGAGTCTAAAGCACACAAACCAGCTGTCTTGGAGGTATAACTCCTGCAAAGCACAGGACACCACAAAAGCAGGAGATTCACAAAAGGACAGAGATGCAGGAGCCCAGCCCAGCCCAGCTCCAAGATTTCTCCACCAAACACAAGTCAGCCCTATCTTTTCTTTTTTTTTTTTTTTTTTTCCTGACAGCTGAACTGAGTCTGATAATTTTTGTGGTTTAGCTAACTGGGCAATTTTCTTGCTGTTTCTTCTTCAAGAAAAAGTTTTTCCTCTGCTTATTAACTTTTCAGTGAGTGTTTTCTGATGTTTTACATGTATAAAAAAAAATCACCCAAGAAAGCAACCAATAAACAACGAAACAGAAACATAACTGCAGCGTTTGCAGCCAACACAAGTCAGGATATCTACCACCTTTTGTGCTCACCTTAAACCCCAACCAAGTTAGGCACATGCCCCCAGGGTGGCACATCACTAACTCGGCTTTAAATTCATTTTACTTCACTAATAACTCAGTTCATTAATAATTTTGCAAGCTAAAGAATGGCTAAAAAGCACGCGGCTGACTTCAAAAGCTTAGCAATTTGGCTGTGATTCGGATCACTCTGGGGCATGCGACAAGTCACACTGGCTCCCAGTTTGATACAGCAAATGAAACACAGGCTGCTCTTGAGAGGCTGCTAAATTCTGTACACACTGTAGTGTCTGCTTCAAACGCTTCTCAGGATTTGCACGTTGTGCTTTCTGGACTCTTTTCACTTTTCTCTTCTTTTATAAAATAAGCCAAACCAAGAGGTAGTTTAAACAAGTAGCATGCAATTTAAAAAAAATTCAACGAGAAAAGTGGTCTAAAGCTCAGAAAGGCGACGGGGAAAACAGCTATAGAGGAAAAAGTTAAAACCCTTCCTCTAGATACTGAAAGCGAAAAATAAAATCCCCCTTCGAAAACAACTTGTCAAATAGCACCCTGTGATCTCACCAGGGCATTTTGATAATTAAGGTGCTCACCGAGACAGTTGGTTCCCTTCTAAAACTACACTAAATTAAAACTACACTAAATCGACCCTAAATTCACTGCCGTTGTTCCACTCAATTTTTAAACACAACTTCTTTTTTTTCCCCGAAGTGAAGCTTTCCCAGGCTCCAGCTGCCTGGCTGCTTCCCGCAGGGATGGGGTTTACCTTCCCAGGCTTTCGCCTTTGCCCGGCCCGTCTCGGCTTCGGCTACGCGCGAGGGAAACCGCAAAAACATGCTTTTAAATTAAATCCTCGATAAATATTTCCCTCGGGATACACCCAAGCGTTCAGGGGCTTCTTCCCTCACCACCCCCCAGGTGACTGCCAAGCTCTGATAAGCAGAAGGGACAGTCGCCTCCGCAGACCCTGTAATTTTTTATCCCGTGCCAGTCCTCAAGCACTCGCTGCAGTGATTCGTTTCGCTGGGTTTTTTTCCTGTTTATCTTCCTTTTTTTTTTTCCTGGCCAATGTAGGACAAAAATCATCATTCGGAGATGGTTCCCTTCCCGTGTTACTCAAAATTCTAACTTTTACAGTTCTTTCCCCAGTTCATCCCACCTGTAATACTAATATTAATAATAATAATAAATTGAGGAGCTATTTCCAATGTCAAAGCCCTTCATGGAATTCCTGCGGGAGAACTGGTCATTGCCTCCTGCCGAGGGGCAGAGCGCCAGGAGGTGGAAAATGAGAAAGATTCCCTGATCATCAGTTTCCCCCCCAAAATCCTGAAATCACCAGACCTGAACGCTCTGTTACCGAACTCCTTTACGAAGCTATTTTGCAGAGCTCAAGAACGGCGGATTTTAAAAGAGAAAGAATTTCGAAGAGGGGAAAAAAAATGTACCGGGAGAAGATTAGGCCTGGTTTGAGTGTGAGGTTTGAGGCAGATTTAGAGCAGGGGGGCCGAGGAGGAGCACCTGATTCTTTTCATGTTTACCCCCCATAATTAAGGGTACACGAAAATCGCAAACTAGAGCTACTCAGGGAATGCCTCGGACTTTCCTCCTTTCCTCTCCCCGGCCTTCTCCCAGCACGACAGAAATAAATAAATTCGGGGTTATCGCAAAAGGAAAGAAGTGGATGAAAGCCAAATCGAAAATGATTGTCCAAAAAAAAAGAGAGGAGCTGTAATAGCATTAAACTTGCTTCTTGCAATGTTAGACTGAGGACCAAATTCTGCGAGACTGTCCTGCTCAACAATTTGTATCTAGAAATGCTCTAACTTAAATAAGTCAGAGTGTATAATTTCCATCAGGCAAGTCAGGGATGCGAGGAGGAGAGCAGATCGATCTGCTCATACAGGTGTACAGCCGCCACGGCAGGCAGAAAGGCCAGAACCGCCGGGATGCTTCTTCCCCTTCTGCTAAAGGTAGTTTCGGGGGTTTTTATTCCTTAAAAGCATTTTCCCCCCTCTATTTTCTAAGGGATCTGTGCGAAAGCGAAGTGCGACTCAGCGAAGGCACAGCAGCGCGGCTCGAACTGCAAAAGGGTTTCCGAAGTGACCTGTCACCTCCGGATCGCGTGTCCCTAAGGCAGAGGGACAGGGTCGGGAGAGATCGCAGGGGCTAAAGAGGTCAGGCCCAGTTCGGGGAACTCTGACAGGCTGCATGGGACCAGGGAGAGGGGAACAGCCCCGTGCCGGGAGCCAATGCCACTGGAGCCAGCGCCTAGAGAGCGAGCAAGGCTGGAAGGGACAATTCCCGAGTTTAAGAAATTGCTGTGCAGCGTGTAAGGGAGAAGAGAACAGGGAGAAATTCCAGTTGTTACAACGGGATAACATAAATGGACGAAATGGCAGACAGTGAGCCGAGTGTCGGGAAAGGGAGCTGGTCCGTGGGAGTTTCTGATCTTTCTACGGTTTTGAAAGCAGTATATGTTTATATATACACTATATATATAAATGTAGAACTGTAGAACTATATAATCGTATAAATATATAACCGTAACATATATACGAAGAAATATGTAACATATACCTAAGAATCACACACGTGTAGACATAACTATATATACAAAACATGGAATCGCGGAACGGTTTGGGCTGGAAAGGACCTAGAAGCTCTTCTAATTCCAACCTCTGCCATGAGCAGGGACACCTTCCACTAGACCAGGTTGCTCAGGCCCCCATCC
>NW_008657512.1:0-357 GCF_000695815.1 Acanthisitta chloris | reverse complement strand
CCCCTGCCATGAGCAGGGCCTCCTTCCACTAGACCAGGTTGCTCAGGCCCCCATCCAACCCGGCCTTGGGCACATACAGGGATGGGAATATATAATATAAAATATAAGATGAAACGTAAGAGCTACATAAGAAATACATGTCCCTATCTCGCTCCAGTGCCTCTCGGCGCTCGAAGAGCAGCGCAGCCCGGGCCGGGGCTCACAGCCCAGGGCTGGAGAGGTGCCCTCCTTCCTTCGCTCCCCACCAACCCCCCTCCGCTTCCCCGGGCACTCACTTGGCGGCGGGGAATATCTCCCGGCCTCCTGGATCCAGGACGTGCCGTCTTCCGAGTTCTCGGATTTGACCGAGGCGGTGTC
>NW_008657511.1:47753-48241 GCF_000695815.1 Acanthisitta chloris | reverse complement strand
CTTCCACGCGAAAGGCTGCGCGGGGCTGGGTAGTGGCGCTGCGAAGTTGGCCCGGGTCGGAGCCGGTCGCTGTCCCGCTTGTCGCCCGGCTCTGGGGCGAGGGGAAGCCACCGTTCAACAACACACAGAGGAGGCTCAGACATGATGGGAAGATTAATTTAACCAATTGAAACAGCAGGGGGAATTCAGGTAGGTGGAATTTAATTACTGGATTTGGAAGAGGAGATGTGAGTCTCCAGAGCTGTCAAGAACACTTAAGAAATAAAATCATAATCATCAGCTGTTGGTATGCTGGCAGCAGCTTGGTGCTGGGCCGTGGGCCTGCCCCTCAGCTATCATCCCTGTCCTAAGGGGTCTTCCTTCCTGTCTTCCTACACAGCCCCAGCACAGCAAGCGTGTCCATACAGGGCAGCCAAAGTGGGAATTACAGACCTTGCTAAGGGGGGAAAAAAACACCATAGCAGAGTGGGACTCTGGAAAAGCTCAGC
>NW_008657511.1:42366-47705 GCF_000695815.1 Acanthisitta chloris | reverse complement strand
ACAAGTATTGCACGAGCTAAGCAAACCCTTGTAGAAGCCATTAGAAAATAAACTGAGTATCAGAGCAGATGTGAGTCATTCATGTTAGTACAAAAACTATAGAACAAACCCCATAAAAACAGGATTCCATGCATAAAGTAACATATGGAATGAAATGGAGATAAGACATCAAATGCTGGAAAGTCCAATGCACATATTGTAAACAACTTCTCCTATGCATTTCCCACACACTCCTCCTGGTTTTATTATTTCCTGCAGTTGTTTTCTGTCACTTGCTAATTTATCATTTGTGATCTTCATCCTCTGTCCTCCACTGATTTATTTCCAGGGCTCAGTAAGCCCTTCTCCCCTAACATAATCCATGCCTCTCAGGCCCAACATTCACAGAAAGATGCCCAGATAAAAATTTCATTAGCATTCACAAAAAGGGACATTTCTCTTTCTTTGTTTTAAAGCTGTGTGACTTTGAAACACCTTTACCAGAAGGAAGAAATCCACGTCCAGCAGGCAGGCTTAAGCTGAACTTTGTTTTACAACAACAGCAGTGCCACAGCCAGGCAGGAGCAGAATTAACCAGGTGGGAAGAGAGCTGAAAGCCCTCGTGCCCTTGTGAGCCACCAGCCTGATGCCACGTGAGAAGCCTATGCCAGCCTGAAAATGCAACCTGTTCCCATGGTGCGCATCATTTTTCACACCTTCCTCAGCCCCATGTTCAGGATAGCCCGACCACTGTACTCTAGCTCTGCCACCATGAAACATCTCGGCCTAGCCTAGCTGGGACCTACAGGTGCTAGTCTTTTCTCCAAACTATTGCCTTATACTTTTTCCTGACAGCTAAGGTGAAACACCTGAGCAGTTTTCAGCAGCAGAGGCACATCAGTGATGGTTTTCGCATGGTTTATAGTTGTCTTCTCACCTTGGGTCCACCCCAGCTATTGGTAAGAATTGGTTGCTATCCTTCACATACCTCCTTTGGATCAGGAATGGCTTTCTGACCAAAATGATCACCTTGCCACAAGTAGAAAATAGCTGCTGGTGTTTTTCTGCCTGGGACAAAGTGACCTTAGCTGCTGTTGCACAGTGTTCCCCCAACACATTTGCAGAGGGTGATGAGCTTTTCCTACCAGACCTCCCTCTGTGCTAGGAAAGCTTTTCCACGTAAAGGCACCTGGAGGGTGTTACCATTCAAAGCTGGATTAAAAACCTTGTATTTTTTTGTAGGTCAGACTTTCAGTGAAAGTTATTACAAAATATAGGGGGAAGTATAGAAAATATCAGGGAAATACATTACAAATTAGATTACAGGTAAGGTAATAAATAGGATGTACCTGACAAAAATGCAATCAGATAATGCTTTCTTATTACCTTGAGAAACAACTCCCTCTGCTGAGGGAAAGCTTCATTGGCAGGGCTCGGCGCCGTGATGGATAACCAGCAGAGAATGGGCAAGGGCCCGACGCTTCCCCACTGGCACTGCCACCACCACAGCGAAGAGTGGGACACTGCAAATCCCTGCTCTGTGCAGGTGTCCTGTGATGATGAGGCAGGAGATTCGAGGAGCTCTAGCAATGCATATCGTCTCCAAGGAAGCATATTCTTCCTGACTGTGTGCTGGGACGACAGATAATATATCAAGCAGATGATGGTAACAGCTATTTAAACAAGAATAAGGCAAGAATACAAATCTGTAGGTTCAGAGTTATTTGAAGTCATAGATTTTCAGAGGCTTGTATAAAAATCATACTGCAATTCCATTAAAAACACGGCAATAAAAAAATCTTCTGTTATATTATTGACCCATATCTGCCCCATTCTTCTAATTTTTCATCTGCTAATCTCAGATGCTTCACAAGTGAGGTCCATAACATATTACCTGTTTCCAACAGAGCAAAATTTAAGGGCAGTACAGCCAGAGACAGAAAAACAGCCTTGGAAATGGGTGGTTAGCGTTCGATGATATCAGCATTGAAAAGCTGATGAAAGTGATTGTTTCATGGAAGCAAAAATAGAACATAATTTCTGAGTGGAAGGGGGACTCTTCACAATCACAGCCTCAGGCGTTGGCCCTTCAGGGTCCTTTAAGGATAAAGGATGGTAGGGGAAACTAGCTCTCCTTACTATTTCAAGGGCATCTGTAAAGCACATTTCAAGGGAATCTAATCTCACCAGGTCTACAGACCAGCTGGGCACTCCTTCAGTGCAGTTTTTACTGGCAATACTCCTGGGTTTGAGTTCAGTTCGTATCTAAGATTCCATCCACAGAGCAAAAACATGTTTCTTTTCCAAAAGGATCAAAATACTTTGCAGTTTGTTCTGGGAAAGTTGAAAGGGGGTTAAACAGATACACTCAGGAAATGATCAGAGGTAAGAATCAAAATCTACCCCCAGCTTGGGGTGCTGAGGAGTCTCAACTGAACATAGGAGATTACTGCAAGATGGAGCAACCCTACTGAGCTCTGGCTTCTAGGACATGGAGTTCCACTGCCAGGAGAGCATCTGGTATAGTCAGTGGTTTGGGGCAGCCCAGCTGCTTGTGGGATCAAATACATCAGAAAGAATATGCTTGTTTGCAAAACAAGAGATTTTGTTGTTTGAAAGGGTCAGCATGGTAATATGTGGTTATACAGGGTGATGGATTTCACTCAGTGGACAATGGTACCTCTGTGGTGTGTGCTACAGGCCTGGTGAAAGAAGCTAATTTGGAAGTTGTTTTCCCACCCCTGGAAGAGGCCGTGCTACACTTAGGGAATTTAACCATGCTGAGGACAGGGCCTAGAGGGGAGGGAGAGCACATCAAGCTGTTCCCAAATAGCTGTTTTAGCAAGTGCTGAGCATTGGCATGTTTCACACGCAGCCCAGCTGTCCCTTGTCACCCAGCAGCTGAGGTGCCAGCCTGGGTGCAGAGCTTCCAGGAGAGTAAGCCAGCACGCGCCCCTATCCCGGGCACCAGCCTGCCAACCCTGACCTGCTTCCAGGGATGACTCAGAAACCATTTGATACTCTTCTAGGGGTGGAGCTGTGCTTCAAGTGTGAACAGTCATGTCAGTGATACGTCCATGTTTATATTCAATACTGGAACAAAATTCTCTTTTTGGATCTGTAGCCATTCAAAAAGCCTCAGGGTCACTTGGTCTGTTCCTAATCCAGTCAAGAGGAAGGGGAGAAGCCAGCAAGTCCTTTGCACAGGAGCAAGGAGAGATTGTCACTTTGCCATGGGGGATCCACCTGCTCTGCAGCACTTGTCACGACCATGCCTTGGCCCTGTGGCAAGTTGCAGCAAAGATGCAAGTGTGTACTGAGCTGGTGGTTCCTGGCCACAGCTACCATTACAACACAGCCCTTAAGGTTGTGAAGAGCAGTGAGTGGTCTCTGCCACCTCAGCAGCACTCTGCAGCTTCCATGAAAGTTGTTGAAAATACTGTGAACAGTAGTCCACATTTTTTTGGCAGGTAAGCTCTGCCTTTGCTTTTGTGCTGTAATGGGAGCAAAAAAAAAATCCCCACACCAGTGCTTATGTGAACAATGTTCTCCCTGTGTACCCTCAGGGAGTGCCAAAAATGTTAGAGACAGCTCTGGTCTAATACCAGGAGAATAGTAAGTTAAAGTTATTTAATAAAACCCAAAAACTTTATAGTTGGCTATCTTCTTTCATCTGCTGAGGTAACAGAACTGTAGCTTGTCCTATGTCTGCAGTCTAAACTGGAGGGTCAAACATGAAGCTGTGGAGCACACAGCTTCTCCTCTTGGGTGATGATACCTACTGCTGCAGTCAGAAGGGGAAATGGAGCTTTTTGCCACTATTAGAGTTCCTTGCAGTACCTATAAAGGATTTTTTTTGCTTTTTAATTAAATTGCAAGCATTCTTCTCTAGCAAACTTTCCATGATGGCATCTCCAGTTAATTAAAGGTTTAAGCTGTCAGGAAATGCTATGCATTTAAAAAAAAATTAAGAGGAGAGCTACTTTAATGGCATTTGTTATTTGAAGCTCTCATCAAGTCATCTGCAGGAACACAAGCTGTTCCCCGAGTAGATGGGCACCAGCACACATTCAGAGGTTCACTGGCAGTTCCTACAATCAGGCTTCCACCTCCAGGCTAGCTTATCTGGCACTGATGGATGAGGCAGCACTGAGCTGAGCACCACTGGAACAAAGACAAAGATTTCTCCGTTGTAAGACTAGAGGAGGGTGTAGGGAGTTCTTGCCTACCACAAGGTATTGCATCTTGCATCTTTAGCAACTGTAACCAAGGGGCACCCACTTACACTTGTGTTTAATTCACATTCTCCCTAGTCCTTGTCTCCATTTGCTGAAGACGAGGTTTTTCTGGATTAGATGCATCCTTTTCACTAGCTCACAGCATTACCAGGTGCCCAATGGTGCCAATACAATCAGCTGTGGGAATAAGGGCCAAAGCAACAGGTGATTTGAAGGTGATTGACTTCAACATGTGGCTGGGGAATATATTAGGGAGCACTCAAATGGTTCTCTTGTACAATGCTCTTCCACTGCAACCACCTTCAGTACTGTTCACTGGTTGCTTCTGTGTAGCTTATTGCCACAATAGACCTAAGTCTTCTAGAGCCTGTCTGTTTCCAGATGCTTCTGGTGGTTGTTAGTCTCTCCCAATGCTCCCATTTTCTGAGAAAAGTGATTACTGCTGATCTCACAGCCTGATTTTCCAGTGTTTTGGCTGGGAGAAGCCGTCCAGCTCCAGGTCACTGCATTAGCACCCAGTGGCAGCCACTGCAAACGGCCACAAAGGGGCATTTGAGACCATAGGCAGCCAAGTTGCAGCAAACAATCAATAAGAAGACATAGCACGGGGCACGTGAGTCTATAAGTTCCTGGGCACCCTATGTTACTCAGCACAGCTTGGGCAGGGCACGTGCTCCCAGGGGACCCCAGTGCTGCTGTGACTTTACAAGAGAAGCAAAGCTGTTCAGGTGACTGCTGCTCGCGCACACACCCCATCCATCTCTAAAAGCAGAGAACCCTGACAGAATTCAGACCAAACTCTTTTGTTACTTTGAGTATTGACTTTGACTGTCGATCAGTCAGTCTCACCTCTGTGCCTGGCAAGATCATGGAGCAGATTCTCCTGAAAGCTATGCTTCGGCACATGAAAAGCAAATAGGTGATTGGTAATAATGAACGTGGTGGCCTTCTATGATGGGGCCACTGAATTTGTGGATAGGGGCAGGGCAACTGTTATCATCTACCTGGAGTTATGCAAGGTGTTTGACACTGTCCCGCACGACACCCTTGTCTCTAAATTGGAGAGACACAGATTTGATGGGTGAACCACTGGGTGGATAAAGAACTGGCTGGATGGTCACA
>NW_008657511.1:31379-41989 GCF_000695815.1 Acanthisitta chloris | reverse complement strand
GCAGTGTGTGCTAGCAGCCCAGAAAGCCAATTGAATCCTGGGCTGCATCCAAAGGAGTGTGGGCAGCAGGACAAAGGAGGTGATCCTTCCCCTCTACTCTGCTCTCGTGAGACTCCACCTGGAATACTGCTTGCAGTTCTGGTGCCTTCAATATAAGAAGGACATGGAACTGTCAGAGCAAGTCCAGAGGAGGCCACAAAGTTGATAAGAGGACTGGATCACTCCCCTTATGAAGACAGGCTGAGGAAGTTGAGGCTGTTCAGCCTGGAGAAGAGATTTCACAGAGATCCCATAGCAACTTTTCACCATCTGAAGGGCCTACAAGGTTGCTGGGGAGGGACTCTTTGTGAGGAACTGCAGTGATAGGACAAGGGGTAACAGGTTCTAACTGAAGGAGGGGAAGTTTAGGTTAGATATTAGAAAAATATTTTTTATTATAAGGGTGGTGAGACATCGGAACAGGTTGCCCAGGGATGTGGTAGCTGCCCCAACCCTGGTGGTGCTCAAGGTCAGGCTGGATGATGCCTTGAGCATCATGGTCTAGTGGGGAGGTGTCGCTGCCCAGGACAGGGGGAGTTCTGACTAGATGATCTGTAAGGTCCATTCCAACCCCTAAAATTCTATGATTCTATGAACATGCTAAATTGGTCCTGTTAGCCAGCTGCAGGACTATGTCTCTTAGACACACTGAAGCCCATAATTATGGTTTGGACAGGTGACACTCAACAGAACAAAGAACAAGTCAGGTGATGAGTGAGAGAACATATTCTCCAAAATAAAGCTTTGTCCTTAAAGCACCTTTAATGCCTCTGTCCTTTTGTGTGCAGGTGTTAAACAGACTTCAGAACTAAATCTCTATTTCTGTGATATACAAGTGTGGTCCAACGCCAACTGGGATCCAGGCATCTATTAACACAGCTGGCAATATATAATATTGCACCAGGCACTTTGTGAGAAGCAGGGTTTTCACAGCTGGATGGAAAGTTTTACCCTCATCTTCCTCCTATAAAATTTTTCAGAGAAAAAAAATTCAACTGTTTATCCCTCCCCTCCTCCTGAGAGATACAAATACTGAAGACAGTGAGACACACACCACCTTACTTCTTTAGATTTTAATCCCATTATTTAGGTGAAGTGTGTAGGAACAGACATTTCTTCATACACAATCCAATGCTTTAAGTATAAAGACAGAGTGATTTATATTTGATCAGGCAACCTCCTACTACAAAAGCTAACAACTAAGTCCATAGCTCCTTAAAAATAGTTAAAAACAAGCAGTTACTCTGTACAAAAAGAGTGCATACCATCAAGGTCTGCACTTGCTCTGTGTCAATCTTTTCATAGGATCCACTGTGATCTCCTATGTGAAAACACACACGGTGCTACAAATCCTGCCTGTCCACAAGGCAACAACATACTAACCTGAACATGCTCAGGTGGATTAACATCTCCTTTCCCATCACCAAATCATTGCTGTTGGTTAGGAAGTAAAGCAGCAGCTTGATTTCCTCACTAGCAGGACAAAATTGCAAGGCTTCTGTTTAGAAAACAAAGTAATGTTTAATTGCACACATTTGTTTTGCTATTGTTGAGCAAGAACAAGTTAGAAGCCCCACAGCATTATTTTTCCTTCCCTGCATAACACCTCATGAATGCATTCAAACCTGTTAGAGTTTGTTAGTCCCAGAGGGTCTTGTTGAACCAGAACAATCAATAGATGCAAACAGAGCAGGTAAAGAGGCAATCAGGGTCCTAGAAACTTGAAATATTTTCCATTAGGACACTGTAATAACTTCCCCTGAACAAGCATTTCAACAGCTGGTGCTACAAGCAAGGAGACATCCCAGGTAGGAGCAGCCCAGGCGAGACACATGAGGGATGAAATACATCTTGATTTAGCCACCCAGGGCAAAATGTGCTCTGGACAGCAAGATGTGCTTCAAACAGCTTGGGCTATCCCATGTAGGAGAGAAGGAAATTCTGCATGTGGGAGATAATTGGAGAGAACCACTCCAACATTTCAGGTTCTGATCTCCTTGCAGTAATGAGCACACAAGCCGAAGATGCATATGCATGAGAACATAATTAAAAGTGGTAAAACCTGGAAGATTTTCAAACTCTATGGCAATTACCAAGTTAAACACACAAAAAATTAAGATAGCCTTATACCCAAAGGAAAGTTATTATTCAAAGTGCCTTACCTCATTATAGTTACTGGAGCTCAAACAGCAGGCTAGTAAGCAGGGGAGAGCTGCCTCCCATTAGCAGCAGGTACTCTCCCTGGGATGGAGGCAGGATGCTGACATCCTTCTGCTTCTGCCGAGACATCTGAAATGGTCCCAAAATGCTTTATCAGAACAAAAATAGAAAGTGGATGGTGCACATGACTGGCAGCTTGGGTCCCCCATTGCTCTTTGGGCCTCTCTGGTGAAGAGCATTCATGGACAGAGAACTACCCTGTGTAAATAGATTCACTAAATAAATGTGGTAATTATACTGAATATTATTCTCAGTAGAAATAGCAGCAGGGAAATAATTTGCATAAGAAATGTGGACTATTCATGTAAATGAATGTGTTATTTGTTTATAGAAAAGATTAAATCTTGTCTAAAGACCTAGAACTCTGCTATACATAAAAGTGAACACTTAACCAGCATCTCTTGCCTTCTCTGTGCTCTGCCCACCTTTATCAAATTCATCTTTGCAGGACTATGTTTTTCTTATCAGTCCATTTTGCTGAAGCTCAAACTCCAATCAGCCCAGGGGATAGTTAATCTTCTCTAGGGAGCCTGTTTGGGCTGCCACTAAAGTACCTTTACGGGAATCAAGGCTTTTAATCTTTGTTTCAGCAAGCTGAGCTTAGTGGCAGGAGAAAAAGTAGTGGTTTCTAGCTTTGAAGAGCTATACAAAAAGCCTGAATTGGGAGGATGGCTCCTTTAGTTTCCCTTCTCCTCTCTCTAGTACTGAATGTGAGGAGGGGCTCAGATCCCAGGCTCAGTTTTGGGGGCAATAGTATGTAAGGATAGGCTAGCATATCCTCACAGCCCTCAAGAGCTGGGCTACTGATGGAAACACTGTGTGCCCACTCCCCACCCTCTGTGCCACCCCATGGCATGCTCACTCTTGGGGTATTCTCACCCTGCTACCCAAGGAATGCAGAAGGGTTGATCCCATTGCAACCACCTGCAATTAACATCAGGACAGCCTCATTGCTCACCACAGCAATCCCAAATCCAGGGTTATTCACTGAAGGAGAAACATTGATTTAACACACAGAGCAGAAAGGCAGCCTTCAGCTGACACTGCAGGACCTTCACCCTGCCACTCACCCCTGCAAAACAGCCAGCTCAGCTCCTGGACCCATCCTGGGAAGCAGCACAAGCACACAACACAGGCTCCTAGGAAAGCAGCTTTACAGACAATTGAGAGACCTTCTCACCAGGCTTTGTTCTCAAGAACCTTCTAACTAGAAGCAGCTCTTCTTATATTGCCTACTGCATCCTGGGCTGCATTGAAAGCAGCATGGCCAGCAGGTAGAGGGAGTTGTTTTTCTTCCTCTACTCTGCTCTTATGAGACCCCACCAGGTGTACTGCCCCCAGCTCTGGGACCCCTGATATAAGAAGGATGTGGATCTGTCTGAGCAAGTCCAGAGGGTGCCACGAAGATGGTGAGAGGGCTGGAATGCCTCTCCTATGAAGACGGTATGAGAAAGTTGGGGTTGGTAAGTCTGGAGAGGAGAAGGCTCTAGTGAGACCTTACAGCAATCTTCCAGTACCTAAAAGGGACCCATAAAAAAGCTGGAGAGGGACTTTTTATATGAGCAGGTAGTGATAGGACAAGGGGGAGTGGATTAAACTGAAAGAGCATAAATTTAGACAAGATAAAAGGAAGACATTTTTTCCAATGAGGATGGTAAACCCCTGGAACATGCTGTCCAGAGAGGTGGTAGATGACCTGTCCCTGTAAACTTTCAAAGCCAGGCTGAACAAGACTCTAAGTAACCTTGTTCTAGTTGAAGATATCCCCACTCTTTGCAGGAGGGTTGGACTGGATGACCTTTAAAAGTCCCTTCCAACCCAAACTGTTCAATGATTCTACATGCCAAGTCATTGAGGAGAAACACTCTCAGCTGATCCTAACTTTCATGCATATGTAACAGCGTGGGATTCCTGAGGATCTGTTGCCTCTGGTTGCATTAAATAATTTGAGAAAGGAAGAATGTCTGCCTCACAGTGGGAAGGACTTGATTTCCTCTCATGATAAGCTCTCCTGTGACAGATATGTCTAGCTCAGGTTCTGGCACCTTGATACAGACTTCTCAGCTTAGTTCAGCTGCTTCAGGTGGTCAGAGTTGATAGAAATTCTTTGATGCTCTTCAAATTTATTGCAACATGTTACATAATTTAAAGAGCAGTGTGGAGGGATGGCACCCTTGCATGGCCTTTCCACCAAATTTCTCTTGCCATTTTGTGTTTCCAAGTACTTGTAAACCATAAAAATAAAAATGAAGAATAAATAGGAGTTCCTTCTACTGGACTCAGCAGTTTATTCTTGCAGCATATGAATTATTTTCTGTTAATTCATCCCCTAAATTCTTTATGTGCTTAGCTATGTGTTAGTTTGATAGAGTATCCCTTTCTTTTTTTGCATTTGATACAATTAAAGTTCTGCAAAACTCAGCGCTTTAAACTCTTGGAAACTTGTGCACATTGGAAAATATTGATCCAGATGGTGGAAGCAGTGAAGTGCCCAAACCTTGCTCCCACACTCTGCCCTGCACAAGTAGAAAAGCAGGCTGAAATGGAAATTGAGTCCTCAGTAACGTTCAACTCAGCTGCTCAAAAATAAAAAGGGCTCAAAAAGCTGTCCTTCAGATCGAACTACTTTGAAGATGCTCAGGGTTATTTCTCTCATCTGTTTTGGCCTGCTGAGTGTTGAGAGGCCAGGAGTCACAGTCTGCCAGAGTCCCTGAGGACAAGCATCTTAACATGAGGATAACATTTCTCCAGCATCACCAAAAGGCAGGTAGTGCAATGCTGGTAGAAGTTGGACACAAGGGATGGACCCAGCATGGGCATCACTTGGGTTTCAGAAAATGGCTCTGTGATGAACATGGCTTCAAGTTAAAAAAGACCTCTCACCACTCTCATGGATGCAGTCAGAGCCCAGTGCTGGGACACATGGCCCAACATGAGCCTGTTTCTGTGTGACTTCAGGCATCAGTTTGCAGAGCTGGAGCTAACGAACAACTGGAGCTAATGTTGGTTGGGGGATCAGGGGGAACACCTCAGCCCTTCAATTTTTTCTGTTGGTACATGTGTACCCATGCCCTGAGACCAGGAGACAGTTTTTAAGACTAGGTTTACAACTCTTCTGAGATTGGAGATTAAGGAGCAGATAGGAGGCATGTGTGTTCTTGAGACGGTTTTCTTTTTCCTTTTAAGGGGAAACATAATAAATTACAATAAACACCTGCGTTACAGAGAAGGGACAACAAGAAATCTCATACCCAAAGAAGTGCAGCCCTTCAAGATGTTAACTGTATCCAAAATTGGTCCATGGAAGGGGTGTGCTCATTGTGTGCTCCAAAGCTCTGCATCAACTACTCCATTTTTGGGGGAAACATGCTAACACAGAGCTCTATCCAGAGACTTAGAGAGCAGGCAGGGCCTCAGTTTCTGGAGTGGTATTCCTAGCTAAAACTTGGGGTTTGAAGAGGGCAGTGGAAAGGGAGAAACATGGTAATGAGGCTATCTTAAACATAATTACTCCTTGCATCCTCTGGAAGCTCATCATTTAGCTGCAGAGGCAGAAACCCTCAGCACCCTTAGCTCAGGCAAAAAGCAGCATTGCTGCTGCTGGCAGCCAGGCTGAAAGCACCCGGTCAGGGTTGCTTAAGACCAAATTTCTCACTCATGAGCTTCAGCTCTTCAGCAGCACAGAGCTGCTTTCAAGCAGTAAGTCATTTATGTCTAGCTGCAGCGTATTTATGAGAAAGAAATCCTGCTTTTACCTGAGGAAAAAAAAGCTGCTTTAGAGCAGCAACTACCTCTTTCATTTCGCCTTGCTTAATGAGCAGCAGCTATAGACATCCTTCTTGTAGCCACGTTTGCAGGAGTGTGAGGATCTTCATATGCTTCTGCAAGGTGCTCAGCTCTTAACCCTTCCCTGCACATTAGATGCATACATGACAAGATAGAGAAAAAAATGGGTCTTTTAAAATTATAGCACTTCATAACAATCCACATTCTGGATCTTTTGAATCAAAAAATGCAATTCCCACATTTGTTCATGGTTCATTGTAAATACTGCATCAAAATGGGCTTCGAGAGAAAACTGATTATATAGTTGCATGCTTTTTTAATGGAGATCCCCTGTGCTAGATTATGAGTGCAAATTTTCCTCCTCAACAGCAGTAGCAAAGTCCATTTTTTTTGTCTCACAAAACAGCTGTAAGTTTATACAAACTCCAGTTTGTTTTCAACCTGACTCTTACTGTGAATTTGAGCTCCAAGGATCAACACGACAGTCCAGCTATAACATTAACAGTGATAAAGGGGACATGTAATTCACCCAGGAATCATTTTCTATGGCACTTTTCACCACTTATTCAACAATAAAAAAGGTAGCAGATAAGCCCAGGCAGAGAGCATTTCTGCCTGGTATCTGCAGCCACCACAATGCCAAGCATGTCCTTTGCAAGTGGCATCAGTCTCTGGCACTGCCAGGCTGCATAGAATCAGTCAGGATTTTGTAGGTTTTTTCCTTTATCTGTAGAATGTCAGCTTCCTACATTACATAGCTGATCTGAGCAAAACAAAGGTCTGCCTGCACTGGAAGGGAGCACGATGGAGACATTCATTTCCCCAGAATAGGTAGTGTAACAAATCAATCCTGACTGCACTGATAAATTGAACTTCAAGCTTGGTGATACTGCTTTTCAGGTCTAATTCAGTGTAAGACACAGCAGGAAGGAAAGGCAAAGGCACTCGTTAGCATTTCATTCTGCAAGAAGCTGCTCCCTAAGCAAAGAAAAAAAATATATATTTTGCCTTATTTTTCAGCACAGCATTGCAACAATTTTTAAGGAAGGCAACACGGGTGCACAATGTGTGGGGGTGTGTGCAGATAGAGAGCTGCAGAAGAACTACCCAGTGATCACTGTTTTCTTGCCAAGCCTCAAACCTTGGGACAGGATCATAACTTGAGCTCCTGAATGCCAGTGAGTGGGAAAAATCTGGCTTACAGCAGTATGGGGATTACAGAGCAGCAATGCTCCATTAGGAAAAGGGAAGAGGAGCTGGTAGGCTGGGATTCAGGAGGCTGAGGTCAAGTCTGAACTTCAGAGCACCAGGCTGAACACAGACAGATCACTCCTCCAGGGAACTGCAAATGTACTTCTTTCTCTAAGTAGGCAGCAAGTGCTGCTCCTCATGTCACGTAACAGCCATCACCCTGGGGACCTGATCTTCCTCTCCTCCATACTGTGGCACTGTAAATAATAATAAGGGGGATTTTTTTCCCTTCATTCTTCTGAATCCAGATGTAAACGTCATACCTTTGTATCACACTCCAGCTTTACACCCTCTTCCACACTGGAGCACAGGGTTGCATGCAGCCAGAGTCTAACAGGACTAACTTTGGGAGAAAAGTCTCCACAGCCCTCCATGTTTGGTCAGAAAGCTTGAAACTTTGGCATGAACAGCTCACAAAAGAAATTAGAAAAACCCAAACACTTTACATTTGCAAACTTTAAAATCCCATTGTCTGAACTGAGTTTCCTGGTGGGGTTGCAGGACTGGAGAGGGTGGTGAGCAAGGACTGGTGGACACTTGGATTTAGCAGTGGCTTTGTTACTCCCTATTTCCATGTTGTCCCCTCATTCCCATCACTGCCCTGGGCAAAATTCCATGCTATTGGGACACTTCGTGCCTACTCTGTTCAGTGGCCAGATTTTGGGCACTACCTGCCCCTGGAAACAGGTTTTTTCTTCCGAAAGCTTCAAAGTCCTCATTTTTATAGCAATGGTACAATGACAATTTGCCCTTTAGAGGTCCATTTGTGGGTCATGGAGTTAGGATTACATGTACTGCTAATAATTAAAAACAAAGCAACATTATTCATTCTATACAGAGCATCTCATGATATGATCAAAGTCTGCTGGCACACCTTGGCCAGCCACGATGGTGCTTTGTGCAGTAGCCACACACATGGATATAATACATCCCGGCAAAGGACTGTAACATGCTTTCAGGTAAGGCAGAAGTCTTGTGGGCCCCAATGAAAAACAGGAGAGATGTGATCTCAGACACAAAATTACACTGCAGTGTCTCAACAGCATGTAAACCTTAAAATTTTAATTGATAGCCCAGAAAAAAATCCACATATAGGCAGAAATACTCAATCTCAAACCTAGACTTGTGGTCATTCCCAGCTGTCTAAGGGCAAGAGCCCCAAGGTCTTGGGGTGATTTGCCTTGGAATAACCTGTCCCCAGAGGACAGCTCTTCCCCTCTTGCCTGAAGCCACATGTAAGGTCTCTACCACAGTGCTTCACTGAAGCCATGACCTCTCCAGCCATGCGGGTCATTCCTATAAGTCTTAGCTCCTTTTTGAACCCTGTTAGGCTTGAGAGTAGAGCATGTCCTGTTGCCATCTAGACCGAAGCCCTGATCATGCAGATGCATGCAGTGAGGCTGACAGGTACCTGCTGTAGCCTGACTGCACACTAAATGTATGCACCAACTATATCCAGGAAACATGAAATACTTCCAGTTGTCTGTGTGTATCTTGCAGCAATAAACTCTAGCCGAACATTTTGTTTGCAAAGGGTTGATTAGTTCCTTTCAATTTCATCTCAGTCTTATTGTTACAGTATACCTCACCATTCAGCCCCTCTTCACACTCCAGACATTATTTGCTATTTTTGCACCTGCTTTTTCCAAAAATTACCTGTATTAGCAATACTAGTCTCAAGCTGCAGTCCCACTTTTCTTTCATTTCTTCCAGAGCAATACCACCCACTGCAAAGCTCAGCATCTCTATAAATGCTGTGGTTACAAACGAATGCATCCTTCAGAAGCATTTTAGACCATTTTTCCACAATGCACATTGTAAATGAGGAGTAATATATCTTCAGAATTGCCCAGAAAACATTATTCTGTTAGCAGTATAAAAGCCTCAGTGTCCGAGTAGGTGCCCTTGCCAAAAACATTTTATTGTGAGCCAGATAATTCAGTTTGAATTGTACACAGTGTGGTATAATCATTTCAGTAAAGCATTCTTTACAATTCTGTAACGGCAAGTCACATGGCTCAATAAAGTTTATTGCTGCAAATGCTTAGTGATTCATGGCATGGATGAATTCTCTTTCTTTCCTGGATCAAGTAATCAATAGCAAAATAATCTCCCGCAATTACATTGCTCTGCATTAAAGATGTGTGAAGTAAATAAGCACAAAATCTGATAGAAAAAACAATATGTACATCATTAAAATGAACTGAAATTTGAAACTGGGTGTCCTGCACCACAGTTTTGCACACAGCCCGTGGCATCCAGCATACTCCTACCTCGCCTTAAGTGGACTCCTGCTTAACTGATTACACGCATTGTGCAACAAATACAGCTGAGACCAACAGATTTTCATCCTATCATGTCCAACAGAGCCCTGCTGTGAACACTCTGCAGTAACACAGACCCTCCTGGCCATCCCCGTGGGTGCCAGGGACCATCTCTTTCAGTGCACACTGAAAAAGCAGGACCTACGCTGTCCCAATCAACCTTTTCAATTCTTCCAGTGCTGCTCCTGCACAAAGTAAATCAGTGTTTATAACATTCCCTGCTGAGTTGAGTGCAAATTAAATCACGCCAATTTAGTTTGCACCATCAGCTGCGAGTCACAAAAAGAAACAGAGGCCTGACAGTTGGGAGAGGGCATGTGCTTTGTGAGGGGAGCTGCTAACACAGCCTCTTTGGGAGCCCAGCTGGATGGCAGCCCTGGGACACCACTGCTCGAGGGGCCCTGGCTGTCCCTGCTCACTCTAACCTGCTCTGCTTCACAGATCTGCACTCTGTGGCTCCAGTGACGCCACAGTAGGTCACTCACAATAGATGATAGATATATCATCCATAATAAACAAGTACCAACACAGCTATTTATTCATCTGGTTCCAACAGTTTTCTCATAAAATCAGTATGAAAATGATACTGTTTAGAAACAGATTGTTCTGGGGAATAAAGTGTATGCTGTTGTTTTTACTGTTTAGTGCCTCCTGACTGGGAACACTTATACACGATGGGGTTCCTCTCTAAATATGTTTATGCTATTGCACATGCTACAATGCAGTGGTAAGCACATACCTGAGCTCTGTCTTTTGCTCATGTTTACTTTCTTATCCACAGTCTACCTCATTCCTGAATCTCACACACACTCTAAAAGGGTATTTAGGAGATTAAGCACCTCAAAAGTCACAAAAAGCCAGAGGGAAGGCAGCCAATGCAAGCTTAATATAACTCCTTCTTGCAAAGGCAGTATGGTCTTTCATTATATGTTCATTCCCATTGGAGTTCTGTTTCGTTCAGTGCCCAGACTAGGCTGTGCATTGGAGAAG
>NW_008657511.1:3155-31368 GCF_000695815.1 Acanthisitta chloris | reverse complement strand
AGGAATGCATAAAAAAAAATAACATCAAAGCAGCAACCTGTAACAGGCACTTAACATGAAAAATTCCATCTAAAATAAATGAATGGTGAGAAAATGCAAAAGGATCCTACAGACAGATGCATCAAGTCATTCTAGCATGGATTTTGACGTGAATAATCCCACTTATAACATGTTCTCTAGAGCTATTCACAGCTATGCACCCAGTTTTCACTATTTAATTAGCAACAACCTACATTTGCCTACACCATTTAAAAGTACACACACACACTCTCTCCCTCTCATCCTTCTTTATAAAAAGTAACTGACAAATATCCAAATGTTTTACCAGACAGCTCCTGCATCATGCTATTGAGAGCATCCATTCCCTGCCAATCTCCAGTGACTTAAAAACAATATGGGATCAGTTTACTTTTCACTGTAACATACTTTCCAAGCTGCAGAGAAAACCCACTGCCTTTCTGAGATGAATACATGATCATCATACAACAAACACCTGGAGGCCTGACTCATTGGTCAAATCAACTTAGGGTCACTTCAATAGGGCTATATTGATTGATAAAAGCAAAACAGATGGTTTGAATGTTTGCAAATCACCTTTGCAACTCAGAGCAATTCCCCATCCCTTCTTCCCTAGAGGCACACAGACCTCTGTCCTCTACCATGGGCCTAGCAGCTAGAGAGCTGGGATTTCCTCTATTAGGTGCCAAGCTACTCAGGGCAGGGACCATTTTTCTCCCAGGCTCAAGAGCCCCATCACCAAGCACAGCCTCTGGGCACTACCACACTGTATGCCTATAACAATAGCAGCACAACATCAGCCTGAAGCAGGTGACCCCAACAACTCAGCCACAATGGTGTCACGCTGTGCACTTGTAGTGGTTGGCATCCAGCAGCCTCTTCTCAGAAGGGCTGTCTGAAGTGAAGGACTCAAAATAAATGCCTTAAGTAGTAAAACTTCGTTCACCGAGTCTGTGGTTATTAGGTCAAGTCTGCTTGACTTCTTATGTGAGGTAAATTGCAGGGCTGAGCCCAGGAAGTCCAGTGTGCACAGAAAGTTGAAACAAGGCAGCCTCTCTCATCCTGGTACAGGCCTGGTTGTCCCTTCCTTTACAGCACTGTTTCAGGAATAAAGTGTCATCATCATCCACTGCAAAATAATGGAGAAAGCGCATTAAAATCATCCATCCCTCTGAGAGCTCTGCCATATTCACACCTGGACTGGACTACGGGGAATTGGAGATTTTCTGCCTCCAGAAGGAGCAGAAGCCATAATAAAGCAGAAGACTTAGACGTCTGAATCTCCTTGTTATTTCTAACCTACCCTGTAAGTGGTCAGGTAAAGATACATTTTTTTTATGTTATGCTACAGAACAAAACATGCAGTGCCATATGCAACAAAGGAGCCTCCATGTGACAGCCAGGGAATGGGCTTTACCTCAGATTCTCGCAGATATATCCCTTTGCCATCCTGTGTTAAGTTGCGAAAGGCCTCTGCAAAAGAAACAAATGAGGAGCATTAGCTTGATAGCCAAGACATCACCACCAGTCAAGACACTGCCTCAGGAAAGACCTCAAAGGCAGAGTTTGTAGGCTATTCACAAGTGCATGTGAGCTTCTCTGTTCTGTCACTGGAGGCTGGAACACTGGGAGCAGCTGAATAAAGTTGGTCATGTCACTCTCTGCCCATCTATCTGTGAAACCTCAAAATGCAGGGGGTCCCAACCTCACCCACAACTTTGAGTGAGGTGCGAAGTGTCTACAGCAGAACTCACAGACTGAGTATCAGCTGTCTCATCATCAGAACCACAGTCCACCAAAGATGTATTCCAAGGCTCTCTTCTTCCTGGAAAAGGTGTATTCCAAGGCTGTCTTCTTCATGGAAAACGAGTAGTCTTCATCTGTAATTTGCCTACCTCCTCTTACAGAAGGCTGGTACAGACCTGCAGGTAGCTAAATCACTCTGATAAGTACAGCTTGGATGTCTGTAGAAGGGGGATGGTGGAAAGGTAAAGAGTGAGAGCTCAATTTCCTCTATATCTGTCCCTTGCTTTAAACTGATTATTCTTGGTTTATTCATAAATCCAGTCCTTCTACTGTTGACCTGTTGTCACTGCCAGCTGGAGGAGCATGAGGGGCTAGGGCTTACCCAGCAGCCCAGCTTGCCTAGCCATACACATGACATCAGCCTCACCTCCCATGATCTCCACTCGAAGCATGAAGCAAACAAAGCTCTCAAAGCTGATCTGTAAGTCAGGGTCACCATATCTGATTGCCATCAAATTACATATTTCATTGCTGAGTGAAATGCCTGCATAAGATGGAAAAAGAAAAAAAAAAAAGGAAAGCAGAATGAGATGGCAACTCCCAGCTGTACACAGCTGAATGTGCACAACTACGGGTACACACATGGCTGTGAGCACACACAACCAAGTGGTCTCCATCCCTTCTCCAGCAGCTTGGATTTTCAAGCCTCCCCTAAAATAATCAAATATTAGCCAGCCCAATTGAGACCACTACATGAAGATATCTCATCCAAGTTTTAAAGGATTCAGATCTGGTCCCCTATACTCACAGTCCTGCCAGAGTTGAAATAAAATACACAAGGGCTTCCTTTGCTCATGGGATATGAGGGTAATAGCAGCAGCTGGGTTTAAAAGCAATACTCCATAAGATGGCAGGAATGGAGATGAAATAGAAAATACAGAGGAAGCTCATATAGAAATCATCAGTCACAATGTCAAGCAGTATTTGCAGGGAATAAAAGTATTTTCTATTCATGGCCTGGGATTTTAGTTTGCTTTAGCAGAGCCTGTCTGGGTTTCTCACTGTGCTTGCACTGACTCAGATGAACAGGGTGAACATGCACCAAAAAGAGGAATGATATTTAAGCTGTAAACATGCAAAAGAAGCTACGAGTCTTAGCACCAGCCCCCACACAACGCCCAGTAATAGCAACAGAGCTTGGTCCACTATTTGGACCCATATGTTTCATCTTCCATTTCTAGATCAAGCTTCAGACATTGTATTACTGAAGTCTGTCACCAGTATTACGTCTGTGCAAGTCCCACACTTCCGAGTTCAGTCCCTGAGCTGTCGTCTTCAGCAGAAGTAGCAAATTAATATGAGCTAGCTCTGGCCTCCTGCATGTATCCACACAACCCCACAGTCTTTTAAAATTCAATTAGCAATGAAAAGGAAGGGGTTAAAAAACTGGGTCTAAAATAGGCAGACACTGCTCTTTCAGACAGCTATCAGTATGAGACCATACTGGGACAAAGATTGAGTAGCCCATCCCATGGCAAAAAGTTTTTCAGATGTGTTTACCCAGCTAAAGAAGGAAGAAAAGATGGCCAAGACCATGTAGCCTATGATGTTTTCCACTTCTCCTGTGCTGTACCTACAATTATCAAGATGTTTCCCAGCCCTGGGCTTTTTCCAGCTTTTATGAGGAAGAGGCTGAAATTTGTCAAAATGCACTGTGGGCTCACCTGTCTCCTGTACAGCTGCATGCAGTTCCACAAGGTCAAGCTTTCCTGATCTGCTAGTGTCTCTTTTCTGGAAAACTTCCTGGGGGATGAGGGACTATTTTTAAACAAAACATACAACTCAAAAAACAACAGATGATACCAAGGAGATTGTGAGTGGGGACATATTGCAAAGGGGCACAGAAATTATTGTCATACCAAATAGAAAAGCAGCCTTTTCCACAGGACTCTGAATTCCTGGATACTCAGTGTGCCAGTGGCATTCAGCTTAGTGGGAGAATTAAGGTCAAAACAGCTCAATTAAGCATTAGAGAGCACCCATTACATTAAAAAAAAACCCAAACCAAATCACCAAACAACCCAAAAACTCATAGCCCCTCTAACATTCACACAATTATAATATGAGGATAATGATTTCTTAGTCCACAAGCCTATCTATAGGCTTGATCCTCCTCCCACTAAAGTCAACAGAAACCTGACTGCTGATTTCAGAAGCGGCAGGAATCAACCCCGTCCCAAACAAACTCCATTCTGTCACAGCTGAGCTGTTATTATGGAGGATGAGAAGTTCAATAAGCAGGGCCACGTCCTGGTGGCAAAGAAATCACAGTAACACCCAGTCTGCCCTAAGAAATAATGCTCATGGGAAGTATTATATGAGTCAGAAGAATCACTCATGACAAGGATACATCCAGGAGTGCCAAGATACTCTGGCAGGAATCCAGACTGAAACTCAGGCGAAAACTCTGGAAATCTGGAGAGAGAGGAAAAAGAAATATTGTTTTGAGAAGTCATTGAACATCTCTCAGAAAAATGGACTCTCACAAAATTCCCCCTCACTTGAGAGGGCTCCGGCCCCAAAGCCTTTGTGAAACTTTACACCCACTTGAGAAGATGTATCATTTATGATGATAAAAATATGAGGCAACAGGATGGATTCTACTAGTCTCAGAAAATCCAATATGAGCTCCCTGCAGGCATGTAATACAGAATGAAATATGGTGCACTATCTCCAGCTATTAGAGAAAATGGAAGGAAAAGGACATCCAAAGCTCTAATCCCAAACAGAATTTACTGCATGACCTTGAGGAAAGTCACTTGACCTGAAGAGCTTTGAGGAACAGCACTGCAGATTAATTGAAACCCTCGTGCTAAGCATTACTCTCTCCCTCTCTTTCACAAGCACTGCCAACTCTGTTAATATAATTAAAAGCAAAGGCATTGCTGAAAACATGATGCTGCATCAAAGCTTAGCATTGGTGAGACACTGGGCACAGGTTGCCCAGGGACGTGGTGGCTGCCCTGACCCTGGTGGTGTTCAAGACCAGGCTGGATGAGCCTTGAGCAACCTGATCTAGTGAGGAGGTGTCCCTGCCCATGGCAGGGGGGGTTTGAGTCCATTCCAACCCTTAAATTCTATGATTCTATGATTCCTAGTTCATACATAAGTTACATGAAGAGCAACAGAAATGGGCTCTAATCTCACTGCAAATCATGATTATAGATGGTCTGTAGACTTCCACTGAATAAGGGACAGAATCATATCTCACCAATCCCTTCTCTGCAGAAGGTCAAGATGTTTTAATCTTGTAATAACCCTGTTTAGTAAATACGAATCAAGTACTGTAAAGGTTTTTAAATCACTGTCTTAACCATCAAGTCCAATCACGGTAGGGTTGGACGCGATGATCTTTGAGGTCTTTTCCAACCTGATTGATTCTATGATTCTATAATGCTAGATGGAGTATTTTCTATGTTGCCTATCAGTTGTTACCAGCGAAGAAACTGGGAAGAAAAACTGGATTCATCATTGTATCTGTAATTTCATTCATCGTTCAGAGGAATCAGTCACTGCAATACTTCGCTGCTGTCCAGGTAGTGCTATTAGGACCAAATTATGAGCTTGTGGAGTGCTTTAGGCTGCCCCTGGCAGAGTGGATGTCACAGTCTTCATGAGAGAGACAAGCTCAGTATTCACCTGGTTCTCACAGACATAGGTTACACAGGCCACCTGTACCTCATCCTGTCTCCCAAACACAAAGAGGGCAAGGAACAGCCCTACGCATGCATAGCAGGGAAGAGTAAATAGGAGCAGCAGGCATGAACCAGGCACATGAAGGCAAAGACAAGAACCTCTTCCACCACATAACTGCCTACACACTGGGCTTTCCACACCTTCTAGCTGTCAAGCCCCAGAGATTGCAACAGTGGCACAGGACGAAATGAGATACAGTTTCAAAGGCTGCTGTCAGACTGGGTTTGGAGGTCAAATTAAGAGTCTCCATCCACACTTGTTCTCCCCTTTTATTCTTTCAGTTGTTGAAATTCAAACTAAATTAACTTCACTTATTAAATTTCTGCCATGTTGATTCACACCCCAGCAAATCCTTTTGCTCTGGAAATCTCACATGGCATCAGAAGAGTCAGTTCAGTCAGATTCAAGCCAGTTTCTCCTCCCAGAATTCAAGAAATAGATGCAGGAGCTGAAGCTTTTCTCTGAGAGGGTTTATTTTACAGAAACATTATTTCTCAGCACTTACTTCTGCAAGATATATTATTCAAGATCCTCTGGAGATGAACAGCATTTATTTCAGGATTCTGTGATATGAAAGAGTATTTTAATTATTTTTTTCAAAGTATTAAATCACTTTTCTCCCTCTTTTGTTTTCCCAGCATGTCCCACCTTCATTCTCTGCTTTTCTGGCCCCACTCCAGTCACTATGAAAACCAATAGAAAAGTCTCCCTTTGAATATGATAAGATTCTCAGCCTGCAAGAGCTGCAGCCTGCTCTGGGCTAAGTTCTCAGCACTCCACATAGATCAATGCAGTAGTGCAGATTTACACCAAGTCAGGATCCAGGCTGTTAACCTTTTAGCCCTGGTGCCATCTGTCCCATCCAGCATGCTGTCAGGAGACCTGCTTCAAATATTTCTCTTTTATCAGTTACAAACAAAAAAGATGGAAACTTTGGAATACTTCTCCCTAAACTTTTCAAAGCAGTGACTCTCTGTCCTCCTTGTCTTACTAAAGTTTACAGGTTTTTTTAGAAGCTGTGACAATTGCTTGTTTTGAGGACTTTTTAAAATGTCACTTCTGAAAGCTTGTTTTCAAACCATTGAGACATGCCAGGGTAATGCCTTCAGAAATGGCAGTACTGCCTGCCTCTGTGTGTACTTGGACCTCCTGACAGCAAAGGACCAGCACCTCACAGTATGTGGTAATTTCTAGCACATCTGAAAGCCACATCATTCTCAAAATGAAAATCTTTAACAAGTGGGAAAAAGTAAAAGCATTGCTTGCTTTTAGTAACAGCTTCCTTCAAAATATTGCTACGAAAAGCGTAAATTTGGTTTTGTGAAGTTGTGTTTGTCAAATACAGCGTATGATGCTAAATAAATGCAGTGACCTTTTACGAAAGGTGAAACACTTGCATCTCTCACCATAGGTAGTGAGATCACAGATGGTCAACTCCATCCCCAGTCAGGCCAGAGAGATCACTAAAAAGAATCTTTCATAGTAAGAATCATATTTCACTAGGAACACTAGTGAAAAAAAGGAGGTGACGGGACACCTGATAGCTACTTCACCTCTCAAAGCAAGTTAGCTGCCATTGAACTGGGATGACATATGCATGAGACAAGTGTCAATATTTCAGGGGGTGTTCTCTAATAGGTGACTTTCCTCAGTGAATATAAGAACACCCTAAAGGGTAGGATGGATCCACACAGCTCATCACTTTGTCCACAATACAGGCAATAGGAATTAATGTCCAGGGAGAACACTTAAGCCTGATCAGCTTCTGCAGTCCACTCTGCTGTTTCCCTGACACTCACACTTGTTGAAAGATGGATCTTAGAGGGTACAAACCTATCCAGTCCTTTAGTACATATTTATGGACTTTCTGCTCATCAGATTGCCAATACCTTTTTGATCCTGTTCATCCTGTCACATACATAATGTCCTGTAGCATTAAGTCCCAGGCATCCACACCCTGTTGTGTAGAGAAGTATACCTATATGTGCTAACATAATGCTAAACTTCGTGGTCAAATTTGCTGCATGGAGTCATCACTGTACACACAGCCCAACCTCCTGTCTATAGCCCCTGTCTGTTCCTAACATTTCCATGTCCAGACCTCCCTTAAACATCCACATGCTTTTACTTTCACAGAGCTACGTAATAGCTCTGGGGGAGTTTACTCTGTCAGCCCATGCAAGCACTTACTTGTTCAAAATGCTTTTTGAAAAAATCTTCCCAGGTCTTGCCTTCATATCTATCAGCAATTTCCTTTAAGATATGTAAAAAATTATAAATCATTAACTTAAGGAAGAAAAACATTGTCATCCATGTTACTAAAGATACTTTCCCAGAACTGTGAGCCATCCCCTGTCCTTCCACCTTCTTCCTACCACTGCAATCCATGCTACATGACTAACACAGACCTCTGCTAAAATAGATCCCTGCCTCATAGAAATGCTGTTTCTTGGAAAGAAATACTCAGATAACACTCAGTGGGGTAAAACATTCCCCCACACCCTGCCTCAAGCTGTGCAATGGAAAAGGATAGGGCTCACTCTGTGCCAAGAAGAGAAGGGTCTCTGTCATCCTTTGTACAGCACAACAGAAGAGCTGTAAGAAGGAAAGGCTCTGTTTATGCCAGGGGAACCAGCTATCCTATAAACTCCCTGGCACAAGCTGCAGCCTTGCATGCATTGCCATTGAGCTCAGTTGTTTTGAAAACAACCTACAGGCCATTGCATGGGAACAGTACTGCTCAGGGCCCACAACATCTTCAAAACTTTCAAGGCATGAAAGGGATGGGGAGAAGTGCAAGAATAGACCAGAAGTCTCCAAAAAGCCATGAATAGGAAAGACTACAGAGCAAGTAAGATGGTGTCACATAGAGATGCTTGCAAAATGGCAACTAAATAAGAAGCTGTCTAAAGATTTGCCTGTCCCCCACATTTGACTGGTTCAAAGGACTCTGGCTGTAAACCCAAGCTGTGCTTTCCAAAAGTGCTGCAATACAAACCCTGACATTCTCACTCAGCCTCTTCCTAGGCCAGAGCAACAATAAAAACCCAACACTTAGAGCTGAAGACCAAACCACAGACCTCCCACTCCCCCCCACACCCACTCACCTTCGAGAGGGTGAAACTGGTATTCCCGCCCATTTCCCTGAAGATGAAAAAGCAGACATGTTAAGGAGAAATCCCAGAGTTGTGTGTTTGTCTCACCACAGGTGGCATCTCCCACCTCCAGATGGGGCCCCAACCTGCTGTTGCAGTATATTTTTTATTCTCTGCTGTTACAGCTGCAGTAAGGGAAGGCCTCATATCCATGCATCTTCCCAAGTGCTGCTGGCATTTGAAGTCTCCAAAGCACCATTTTTGCACAAGCAATCATCCTAGCATTGCCAGCAGGGTCTCCTGGCAAACTAATGGTGCATTAAAAGTTCTTCTCCTTCTCACAGTCTAAAACATAAGCATGCTGCAAGAATTATGCGGGCCTAGCTCAACACTTCTCAAAAGGATAAGGCCAAAAGCAGTGCTTCAGCCACAGAGAATCTTAAGGTGGGAGAAGCCCACAGCCAGCCTCTCCAAAAGAGGTTGTGCTGCTTTTTTAAGAGGAAAGTTTTTATGCTGCACCCATTAGACCAGAAAGACCAGACTGTCCCAGAGAATTAGGTGCTGGCAGAGGGGAAGCAGCATCTCACCGGAGAAGATGCTTCCTGGAGAAGACCCGCAGGATGAATTCAGACTCCTGCTGAGGCTCCAGGGTGGATGGGACAATCACATAGACAGAAGGCTCCAGATGGAAGTCATGAGTCACTTCCCGCTCATCAAGGAAAACCTGGTGCTTGTTCACAGGCTGATGTTGGGTGAAGAAAGCTGGGGGCAGCTTTCTGTTGCTTTCCTGGTACTGTTTGGGGAAGAAAGATAAAAGAAATGTGTTCTGCACCAGCTGAACAAATGGACAAAAGGTATGTGGAGGATTTACAGGCATGGCATAGAGAAACTGCCTTCATGTCCCAGATTGTTTTACAGCCCAAAGGATTCAGTCTCCTCTCAGGACATGGCAGTTCTCACTATGCAGCGCCTCTGCCCAATACTAATATGGCAAAGAACTGGACTTCCTCCAACTTATCAACTGTAAAACAGTACTTCCAAGGAAAAGCAGCAAGGACTGAGGAAGAAAAGCCTTTCTTGTCAGAGTAGCCACTGCAAAAGTCTTCCATACTGGCAGAAATGACTGCAGCCAGGAACTGCTCTAGAGACTGCTCTTCCCTAGCCAGAACACCCCTCTTATCCCATAGGGATCACATTGTCCCTAACTTGTCCTTTGTGCTAGGTATCTGGTAGCAGAGGATTTTTCAGAGCACCTGTGATCTGAGCATATTGCAGGAGCAACCTAACCCCTAGCCCTGAATCCATGCAAGTGTCCTTGATCTGCCTGGCACTCTTTGCCCTGCAGACACTTCTCTGAAACAGGAGAATGGATAAAGTGTTGATCCAGGCAACACAGAACTCATTTTTAATGCCACTGAGTGCCCAGTACACCAGTCAAATAAATAATCCTGCTAGCTAAAACCACTGTCACCTTCTGATCTTGGCTGCTCCTCAAAACATTTAGCCATTTTACTCTGCAGACTCATGGGGAGATGCTATCCCTCTTCCTTTGCCAGTATTTTTCTTACTAATAGAGCAATCTTTCTTGTGAAGGGTTCAGGGTTACTCTTCCTCATGCCCCTTATGTTAAATTCAAAGTTTTTATATTCCAGTCAATACTTTGTTGACGGTAGTTCCAATACCTTAGATGCTCTCAGTTTGCCATCTCTGTGTATTGATCTTGGCAACCACTACAAACCTGAAATTAAAGTCCTGGCTGCCACCATTCCAGCTCAGGTAGAGCAGAGCAGTATACTAGGGCCACATTCAGACCCCCGCTTCCAGGATGTTTACCTTACTTGTAGCCCTGATAATGCCCAAAGTACTTAAGTAAGGAAGGAGTGGCATTTTACCTTATGGCTACTATGCTGGAAATACTTAACTGGGAACACAATTGTGCTGCCCTAACCGTACACCCAAACTAGTTCTTTGCCAGCCCAAATTTGCATTTATGAGGTGTTCTAAGTAGTAACAGTGCAGAAGATTTGCCCTTTGAAAACAAAAGGGGCTAAATCTTTCCCTGTTTTAAATAGCCTTCTGAGTTGAGGGCCAAAATTGGGACATAGATCAGGATTTAACTTCCAGGGCCCCTTCTCAGCTCCCAAAGGCTCCTGGCTAAAGAAAATGCTAGGAATACAGCTGGCCTGAGGAAGCTGAAAATATATGGACCATCAACTCCAGAACATTTGCAGCCAGGAGGGAACTTGAGCTCCCAGGGAGACCACAGACCTGCATGGAACACAGGTCTGTTCCCATCTCATAGCAAGACTAGGAGGTAGCAGAAAGGTAGCTCTGGCTCCCCTGATAGCTGCAGTGAGTTCAGTTTAGACACAGATATTAATTGGGGCACCATCCTACAATTGCAGCAGGGGCAGTGTTGATCAGATAAACATTGATGCCACTTCTAATACCTTTGAAGACCCAGTACAGAAGCTGAACAACTAATGCTCCTGTTTAAGGCCATTGAGACCTCCTGATATGGCTGCTTTTCAGAAGAGTCAGTGGACTGTATTAATAGAGCCTTGCTGTGGTGTCTCACTGAACTCAAATACACTCTTACTTGCTGTCAGCCAAAGAACAAAGGCAAACACATCACCTTCAGTGTTGTCTTAACAGCTGCACCAGCCTAGGTCCCTCAGCAAATAGCCAGCAGTGGTCATAAGGGACTCACCTGCAGGCCCACCTGCAGGAAGAAAAGAAACAGAGCATCTTTCAGACAGGAACCTCTGGGTCTCAACAAAATATTGTCATGTCATTCCTGGGAAGCAGAGCTGCTACATACATTCATCTGGGTTCTTTGCCTTCGGAAATCTCAGCGCCTCCACCTGAAAACACTTCCCCACAGCTACCTATCTCTAACTGTGCAAACTTACAGCAGCAACAAGAGCTGTGGCTCTGTTCAAGGGAGGAGAGTGGCTCTCAAGGCATTTGGACAACCAGAGAATTGAGGGGAGGAAACTCTCACTCCTTTTAGTGATATCCACTTACCCCTGAGTACACAGGGAACTAGCAGTATGTACACACGGGCAGCTGACACACCATATTAGGAACATTTCTCAAGCAAAATTTTACCATGGTTGGAAATAATCTGAGGGTATTGCTCTTCCTGCCCCAAAGTAAGGGGACTTCTGGCACCCTCTCCTGGCTGTTGCACTCAGAGACAACAAAGCAAAGCCTAATGTGCTTTGAAGGAAAAGGCACTTCTCAGTGCTCTGCAGGGTCACTCACACCATGCTGGAGAGGCAGCAGTGGGGCATGGAGCCCAAAGGAGCTTAGCCCTGATGTGTGAGGAGAGTGGGCACAGGTAGGAGGAAAGAGCACAGATCACCGGGTGAACAAGAAAATTCTTAGTCTGCAAACTGCTACAATTTACAGGGGCTGGAAGTTTTCCTATTTGGTGAATGCAAGAAAAGCAAAGCAATTCTTCACACCTTGTAGAGTAAAAATCCAATGAAAAGGTGAGGAGCTTGGTTCCGGTGTTTGGTGCTGTGTTTCTGCATCAGGGATATGACCACATTGCACGAATTCTGGCTTTTCTTACTGTCTTCAGCTGGTAAAACATTCAGCCAGTACTGAGGATTCATCCAAAAGTTGCCTAAGCAAGAAAGAAAAACATTTTGATGTCATTCTCCATCACAAAATTGATTGCAAACCTCCCACATTATGCCTGGCATTGGCCTGAATAGGTTACACATTGTCTGGATCTCCAGACCCCACAGGAATTTGATTTTAAGGTGAAGTTCACAGGTTTAGCAGTACAACTACTGCCTAAGACAGCAGAAAGACTCAAGAACAAGGAACTACATTTCTGCTTACCTGCAATTAAGAGTTCATTTTGTTATATAAAAATATCACTATTCCTTTATCACCTCCAATGCATGGGCTAGCTGATATCAGAGCCCACCTGCTCTGCTTCCAGAAGAGCTGAGCCTCTGCATTTCCCATTCACTTTACTTAAAGGGCCACTCTCTGGAGCTGCAGAGGATTCAAATTTTAACAGACAAGTTTAATACCCCAAAGCAGCTCAGTGTTGGCAATTCTTCCTGGGATCCTGCGGCTCATTTCATGCTATAATCAGCCCACTGCCCTATGTTTGCAAGTGATGTGACAGCAGAAGCTAGTCAAAGTCCTCGAGCTGCTTATTTCTGATGTTTGTGTGGAGGCTAAAGCAGGAAGCGTATGTATTTGTTATGAATTCTATGATAAGAGGTATAAGGTGCTGGTAACTGAGTCAGCAGAGCATTCAAAAGTCACAGTCATCCAAAAGAGCACCCCTTACCATTACAGAATCCCAGATTTCCTCCTGCTGTACTTCCTTTAACCCATCTCCCACTCTTCAGGGAGTACATCCACTTTTTCCCATCTTCCTGGCTCATCAGGTCTGGAGTTAATTTACAAATCATCAGATCTACAAACTGAACCTTAAAATCTCGCAGAGACATCCTGGGAAGAGAGTGCCAAGAGACATCTTGTCAGCAGTTTAGTTCAGTCCATATGGCTCATAAAAAGAAAAGGAAAAGGAGCAGAGAACTTCGAAGCCACACCATTTTGTGTTACATATGGTAATGCTCATATTTTATTAGGCAGTAAAGAAGAGAGCGTCTGCTCCAACAGAAGCATCTAGGAGTAGCAAGTGCACGACTAAAACTTCAGCAAAGGACAGCAGCACAGAGATTAAAATATTGCCATTGAAGGGAACGCAGTGAAATTACAGGGGCGACAACATTGCCACCTTGTGGCAAAAGCTATGGAGAAACCACGGACAAACATTAGGAAAGCGAGAGCTTCCCAAAGCCATGTTAAAAATAAAAGGTAGGACTAAAGCTCCTTTGTCTCCATCAATCCCGGGAGACCTGGCAATGTCCTGCTTCTCCCTCACTCCTGCCACTGAAGAACAGTGCATTCAGTCAGCACAGCTTCTCACATTATCAAGCACAGGGGAGCGAGAGAGCAAGCATGGGCTGGTATAAAGCAGATCACCTATGCCTCAGCCTAAGTGGCCAGATGCTGATTCATCTCCAGGTGCAGCCCAGAGCGACTGGTAGAGAAGGGAGAGGCAAGACTGTGCCATTACCAGAATTCTCCATCCTCCTTCATTTTTCTCAGCAAAATCTTCTCCTTTGGGCTCAGCAGCTCCCACTTACAAGAGCTAAGGGGGAAAACATGAGGTGACTAACCAAATGTGACCTTAAATTCAAGGCAAAGTACTTAGCTTTCCTCTGTAAAAAGAGGCCAAATCCCTGTTCCTACATATCTCCATGTTTATCTGCCACTAAAGAAAGGCCCCTATGCCTTCAGCCATGGGATACCCTCCACAAGCACTCTGGGTCCCATGAGATATAGCTAAATGGCCCCAGTTTTCTCCAACAGAAGCTGGAAATGCTCCATTTCCATCAGCCAAGTTCCATCACTTGAACATGCAGCTTCCAAGTATTTAAAATATAAAAATCTAGATCTGCTTTGTTGGTTAATTTTCTGTCAAAGGAAACATAATAGGAAGAGTGTTTGGCATAATGAATGAATGACTAGGACAGCACAAGAGGCAGCTGGGAGTCGTTTCAAAGGCAGGCCTACAGTATGTTGCTCATTATGCTCTTCAACAGGAACAGCTGGTGTGTTGTCATTATGTGACAGACACGCATCAGAGAAGTTATTGCTCTGCACACAAGGTGAAAGTCACATTCTCAACGACCTCTGTACTCTTCCCTCCCTTCTACCCCCTGAGCCTCAGCAAACTGGGTCTGTGCAGGGAATGAAGTGAAAGCTTGGAAGGAAGCAATAGGCTCCACTTCAAAGAGGAACAGGACAGAAGTTTACAGTTGCCCATAGTCTAGAATGTAAACCACTGTCTTTCATGGATCTCAATAAAATAAATTCAGCTGGATGTAAATATAGGGCCCATTTCCCTCACTAGTTGATTTCTCTGATCTAATACCCAATTGTATTTCTGCAAACAGCCAGGACAGATGACTCCTCCACAGCCACCCAACTCCAACACTTTGCAGCCTGTGGAGGACTTTGCACAGGCCCTTTCATGATAAAGGGCAATGTGCCCTGAAACACACTGTTTGTTTAGAGCCTTCTGCACAGCTTGTTTGTTTAGAGCCTTCTGCACAGCTATCTGTCACTTTGCATGCCATCCAGACCACAGCAACGTGGTCAGCATCTGATGTTCATATCATGTTTCCTCTGGTATGCAGTGAATGGAAAAGTACAGTGATCTTGTTGAAGCTGCACATGTGAAGTGAGCACAACTATGTAAGTACTATCTGTTGGAGACATACAAATCTATCAAGTCATTCCTTTGACACCAGAAGGCCTGTGCAAGCAACTGTTATCATAATGCTGCCCTCAGCAGTAATTCATGCCTGAAGATGGCAGCATCTTTCCTCCTAGAAACCTTTCCTTTTTAATACTCACCTGTCACTCCAATCTCCTTTCCATTCAATTTTCCCCCATGGATTTCTCAGTCTCACTAGGTTTTCTGGTCCATACCGACAGGTCACCTGCAAAAAACAGTGACACTGTGCTAACCAAGGTTTCAGCAGTTCTCGTTTGATTTATATCATTGTATTATGTCAGGTACTAACAATGGCTTTATTTGTTCTCAGAGATGCCAGCAAGTATGATGATAAAAATCTATGAATATGCAGCTCTGAATGACAGCAAAAAAAATTATTAAGATGTTTTATCTTATCTTCTAAGCTGAGGGACATCATAGATTCCTAGGCTAGAGGCTTGACTGTAAATTCCTCTTTCTTTCCAACATCCACTCATTTTGTACTGCTGTGGGGGCAAGACTGTACTACGATGAAAGTCAAGTCCTACCCCAGTGCAAATGGCACAGCACAATGCAGCCCCTCATGGGTGACCACAAAGATTAGTGTTTCCTGAACTGGGATGCCTTGGTGGGAGAAGAGGGAACCAGGCCAACTAGGGGCTTTGCAGGCAGCACACAGCAGAACAGCTGACTTCACATTGGTCAGTCCCTTAATGCTGTCTGGCTCTTCATCCCATCACAGAAGCCAGACTGACAGACATGTCACTGATAAACTCCATACCCTCCTGTTCCTCTTGTGGAAGACACAGATGTGCATCATGCAGCTTATAGTATCTCTTCCAACTTTCCCAGTACCTCTTGCTAGAGGTACTGAACATGTTTTCACCAACATGTCAACCATTCTTGTCAGCTTCCTTTTGAGGCTGGACAAGACAGTTGATCTTGAGCTTTCTCCCACTCTTTGGGACCTATTATTTCACTGTCCCTTACCTCTAGACAAATATCTTAAGGGGGTTCTCAATGATTCTTCTGCAGATTAAGGGGGTCCACCTGCACTCTCTGCACAGGAGCCCAGTTCAGTTCCCTTACTCCACTCCTGGCTTACATTTCCATCTGCAGTTTTTCACATTTTTGTCCTTGCATCTTTACTTCTCTATGGCCTCTCCTTTGACTTCAAAGGAAGTCTTTTTACCCCAAGTAACATCCCCAAGTTTCAATACATCCTCCCAGCAGCCCCTAAGGCCACTCCTTTCGTCCGTAACAACTAAGGTGCATTTGTAGGTGATGCACTCAGCAGAGCCCTGTGAATCATTACCACCCTTGGAGATACGTTGATCAATAATCTGCCTCTACATCAAGGCCTCAGTACTAAAATGGACACACTAGAAAGTGAATCTTTACAAAGCATGGTATCTTTTAGTCTTAAACTAAGAAAAGAGCATTGGAGAGGAGATATCACAGTTGCTTTGATTAATGGTTGAACCTATGACTGCAATAAAAATTGCTGATATCCAAATAAACGTGGACCTAGGACATTAGGGCTAGTCTTACCTTTCTAATACCAGTTACTGTGTAGGCATGGCCAGCAACAAGCCCATTCTTCAGGACCTTTGTTGTCTATATCCAGGGAAGAGAAACAGAGGGAAAATAATCCTTTTATTCTATCCTTACTACACAGCAGACTTGTACCAATACCAGATACCTGTACCTGTGTAACCAATGACTCTCAAAGCAAATGTAAAAGATTTGAACTGAAAAATAAATAAAGTTCCCAACATGCATGTTTTGCAGTATGCTTGGAATTGGAAGGTTGATAGGGAAGGTCCCTTCCTAAATGGTGGATCTTTAGCTAGAGACCATCTCACTTTCAAAAAGTCCATGAGGTTAGGTTTTGATTTTCAGAAAGGTAGAGTCTCCCAATATCTGAAATGTTTGCATAAGGCTTGGAAGGAAGCCAAGATTTGAATTCACATTCTGAACTATACACCTCTCTATCTTAGCTATAATTTTATTCCATGTGTGTCTGTGCCTCACTGCACCACCTGTAAAAATGGAAAATTTATTTAACAAAGATAGGAAAATGCAGTAGTTCCTTATTTAATGGAGGCTCTTTAACAGACAAACCAGTTCCTATACATAACAACAAGGAGCAGAGAGCAGAAGGGAATCAATCTAAGTGCAAAGTTTAACATTAAGAATGTGACTTCTACAAAAAGTCATGTGTGCCAGCTTTGATATTTTTTGAGTCACAATGACTAGCTGAGCAGAGGGAAACAGGTCTGGAAAGGTTTTTAGCTGGAAAGCCATTTGATGTCACTCAAGTCTCACCCCTAAATGTGTGTGACAGCCCATGAGAGATCTGCTGTAGGTGGCTCTTGTCAGGATATCCCACAGATAAGGAGGAGCTTCTGCAAGCTTGATCCTTGTATTAACACCTCCTGTAAAATCCACCAAGGCTTCTGAAACATGCCCAATTTGCAGATCTTCATAGGAGCCATAGAGTCTAGCAAAAAAAGACATCAATATATCCTTTGGGTTCAGTCACAGATGACAGGTTGAGAACAGTGTGACAATGAAAACATACAAAAAAGTTTGAAAAAACAAAAGGCACACTGTAATTCATGCTTAATTTGGAATCTTTGGTGTTTAGTCTGAAAGGGACTCTTCACTCACTGTCATCCCTCACTGCACTGTCATGAGACCATGCCCATCACAACTTTGATAACTCTGCCTTAGCAAATGTTGACTGAATTGATCACCACTGTGCTGTATCTAAGATATAGTGCTTTGAGAGACACACTGTCTTCTGAGTTGTCTCCAATCTGATTCTTTACCAATACAGTGCAACTTTGTTCAGCCTTTTTGTTCTAATGCTAACACCAAATGAAAACAGCTGAAGTGTCTCATCTTCATTGTAATCTTTCTCTCAATGTTAACTAGGATTTTTTCCCTGCTCTGCAGAGATTATTTCAGTCCAATGTTACCAAATTCCATCAGTTAAGCCTTGTTGCTTTCTTTTTAGTCTTGATACTACCACTGGAGTTTACCATTGTAGACAAAACATCCTGGAGAGACACCACTGTTCTCACCACGTTATGTGACTTGTTACATGCCTCAGCTCTGGGGCACCTGAGAGCAGGAACATCTACCAAAACAAAGTACAGTGCTTCAGCAGACCTCCAAAATGAAAATCCTTGGAGCTTTCCCACACTGCTAATACATCAAAGGAGGCATCAGAAATCATTCACCTTTGAAAATGTCTATCTGTGGCCTTGTGGTCCTCTGTGGTATTTACAAGGAAGGCACCAGCCTAGCCAATACACTGCAAACAGTGATAACACTCAGAGGACAACCCACCACAATAGGCCTGTTTTCACACCTAAACCCTTGGATTTAAACTCCAGGGCCTGAATTGATAACAGCTACTGCAATGGCAGCTTTTACTGTGTAATAATAGAAAGATGAGAACCATTTACTACACTCTGATTGTAGCAAGGTCTAAGAGATACATTTATAAACAATGACAAACTGTGTAGGCACCAACCAACATATTTTAGAGACTACTTGAATAACTTGGAATGAGTCACTTACTTAGCATATGCCTTCTCCAGAAGGGCTCCCCAGAACACGTTCTTATTGACTGAGGAAACAAAGACCAGCTCTCCCGCCTCGTTCACCGGCAGGCGATCATCAACCACCACGTCAACCCATTCACCAAAGTGCCAGAACTGTCAGGGGAAAGGAATGAGCTGATGTTTCCCTTGGAAGGGATCTCCCCTTGAAAGAACAGGAAAGGCAAGATGGCCTAGCTGTGGGCACAGAACAAGCTGTTGTGGGTCAGTGGGGTGTGCTGACTCACCCACAGAGCCAACTCCTCATCTCCACCCAGCCAGAGGAGAAAAACAAAGCATGTACCAGGTGTAAAGGGAGTAAGCAGGAACATTAACCAAGCTGGACTTCTAGGGAAGGAATTCCTAACTACAGGGTAGCAGAGCTGCATCAAAAGGTGGGCAAAGGGGTAGACAATTGGAGCAGATGTGCTATTGCCACTGGAGAAAGAGTTTAGTCTGGGTTAAAATATGGGTAGGGCAGAGCTGGAGAGAAGGGCCAGAGGTACATCCTGAATTGCTTGCAGTTGATTCACTGCCTGCACTGCTTTGTGGGAGAGGTAATGGGCTACTTTCCAGGTCAGGATACCCTCTGGCCACTTGCCCCTGGCCAAGGGGAACCACGTACAAATTATCTGAGGGTGTGACACAAAACATAGCAGAGGATTTCTGAAGATCTTCTGCAATCTGGGGGAGCAGATGTACCCGGAAGTGGAAAATGCCAGCATATTTCCTCTCAAAGCTCTGGTTTTGTGGCACGACTGCAGCCAAGATGTCCTGGTGGAATGTCAGGGCTTCCAGGGCCGCCAGGAACCAGCAGTTCTCTGCGCCAAGACAAATGGACACATGCAGTTGGCTGAAAAGCAATATCTGTCAGCCAAGTTCAGGAACACCACCAAGATCCTAGTAGAAGAGCTGTTGTGCTGATGTCTTAACAATTATAACAGATCATACACAGAAAAATAGACAATCTACCCATGTGCTTTACTTAACCAAACCATGATTGGTTTATAATTGTTCTTTCATGATCTTTTCATTTGGGTACTGCTTGGTTAAATAAGAAATTTAGAAAGCAATAGCTCTCAATGGAAATATTCTGGGTTTTACTGACATTGCGTGGGGGTTTTTTTCTGTCCTCTATAAAGGCACACTATTAAAAAACTTTTCCATTTTTCTTTAAAAACATTAGCTTTTCATAACAGAAAAATAATTTCCAATGGAACTCACATGCAAGACTACTTATCAAACTGGTTTTAAGGACATAAAGCACTTAATTTAGTCCTGTCTCTACCTGTTTTGCAGATGACAATATAACCTTTCACTTTAGGTAACACAGACACAAAATTATTTTCCTAACTGCAAGGCTTGGAAGAGAACACACATTAAGCATTAGGTACAAAGACAGCAAAAGTCTTAGATTTTCCTGCTTCTCTGGTCTCTGTTAATTTGTCAAGCAGCAACACCACAGACCAGTAAGAGCACAGGATCCCTTGCTATTAGCACACACAGAATCAACACAGAGTGGCAATTTCAGCTTGTGGAGACACCTCAAGCCTCAAATCCCACCTTGAAACTTGCCAGTTTGTTTTATTGAGCCTATCCCATCTCAATGTTTGCTTCATCCACACCAAGCCAAGTGAAGAGAGGATAGGCATACCTTCAATTTCTATGCCAAGTTTTATACAAACTTCTATGCAAAATGTTATCTTGTCTAAGAATACTTAGATATTTATACAAAGGACCTTCCTTACCCACCAATCCTTGGCAGAGATCAAGTTGCTTTCTGTTTGCAGCATAAAATACTGGACTTTTGTGTAAAGCCTGGGAAGTACACAACCAGAAAAAAAAAGTTGGTAGAGAGTTAAGTCAGTAACATGAGCTGGTTTAGCTTGAAAGTCAAGGATTTTTCTGTGTGCAGAGCTGCAATCTTGTAAGATGGGAAATCCAGTGAGTTTCTAGCCTAAGATGTGACACCAAAACATTACTTCTGGCTGTTCAAAGTTTTCAAAATACTTAAGAGTCCCTTTGTCCCAGCAGGCATTGTGCTGGTTCAGGTATAAATCTAGTGTTATATTCTCTGGCTAACCTGACATCAGCCTGGGTACACATTTGGGCTTGGTCTACACTGAATTTGGTCTCCAGCATAAGCCACCAGTGCTCAGATGCATGGCCACCATGCTGAGAAGACAATCCTTCACACCTGCAAGCCTTACTCCTATATACAAGTTTCAGCCAAAAGAGGTTACAATGGTAGAACATAACTGTATAAACTTTCAGCTAAACTGATATCTCCATGATTTGACTGAAAGTTGAGCTATAGACTGACAGCTGCTGCAGAAATTCCTGTTGCTGTGACAAGAGCAGGTCTGTGAATAATTGTTCAGAGAGAAATAATGTTGTTATTTTTTTCCCCTTCACAAGTGCCTCTGGGGTTAAATTAATAACCTAAGTGTCAAACTTATATTTCACTCAAATGACCCTGAAATTGCTCAAGCTAAGTTTCACACTGTTGGCTTTCCCTGCAGGCAGCAGCAGAGAAACAGCAAACTCTCAAAAGGCAGTTAGAGTAATTAGACACCAAGCCGTGTCCTTGGTGAATCTGGGTGTTCGGTTTGCAGGCCATCAGTCATAGATGCAGCAAGCTACAAGCCTGTAGGGTGAATGGCAGAATCTCAGCATTTCCTCTGCAGCACTGGGACTGAAAGATGCACAGCATCCATCCTCAGAGAGCCTCTGCTGGGCCAGGATTGGCATTCAGAGCAAATGGCAGCCTTCTTCACAAGACAGTTTTGGAGCAGCAGAACAGTGGACTGAGAGACAGAGGAGGTTTCAAGTCCATTCCAATATCTGTGGAGTGGAGGGACACCTGAAGGGCTTTGTAGATGCCAGGACTCATATTGACCTTTCCCTCCCAAATCTCTATGCTGATATAGTTGCCTTACCTGCAGTGCCTGGCACAATGCAGATCAGGCCCCTGAGGACTGCACCCTTCCTCCTCCTACAGATCCTGACTTAACATAAACCACCTGTGAGACTGAATTATGAGTGATACTCTGAGAACCAGGGCTGTTATTTCCAAGCTCTCCTGCTCACTTTGCAAAGGTGCCTCTACTACTAGTGATTTTCATGAGTTTTACAGAAACATAGCTCTTCTGAGAAATTGTTTAAAACTGATAAAATATGACAACTAGAAAATAACATAGGTAGGAGATGCTATCTGCAATTACCTGGCATAATTCCCTTACAGATATGGTAATATAAGGAACCAGTGCTTCTGAAATTCTCACATAATTCTATAAATTGCTGTCAGAAAGACCTGATTGTCAATATGCTGCTCAGTGGCTCAGTAAGAACAGAACATCCATTGCTAGTAACAGGCCTTATCTAACTGTGCCAGGCCTTTCCTGGCCTCCTAGACTTGTTATCTTTCCATTTGCTATGAGAACGTGCCCTGCGACAAGCCCTTGCAACTGGGTTTCTCTTGTTGTGATGTTCAGTTTAAGCATGGGATACCAGCAAAGGCCTTGGAAATGTGAGCACAAGCAGAAAACAAAGGCCCCAAAACCAAAACTAACTCACCAACTGATGGGCAATTACTGGTTGTGATAGAAGCTCAACCTTGAGACTGCTCTAAGTACAATAGACTAAACAGTTCAGCAGTGAGGGGGGAAACAGCCCAGCGAGAGGATAAGGCACCTGCCACCGCCTGGGAAAGTAGCAACCAGCCTCCAGCACCAGAATGGTATGTGGTCCATGGGACAGAGGAGTCAAAGCTCAATTGTCTAGAAATTCAGAAATCTTCTAAAAGGTCAGGATTCTGAATTTCAGGGAGAAGAATCACTGCCATGAGAACTGTCATCACAGAATCATGGTAGGATCGCCGTAGCTGTGAGCTCCAAGGAAACCAGCTCCCCATGCTCCCTTCACCTGCTCTCCATGCCTGCTGGAAACATTACTGGAAATTAACTGAATGAGGCTGGTTATGATTTGGAGCAACAAATGCTTCAAAGGCAATTATGAACCTCCATGTACCCCAGCTTCCAAAATGAACCTGATATAATAAATGTAATCTCTGGAGACATTAAAGTACACCTGAATAAAACTTTGAGAGTAGTCTGTTCAATGCTGAAACTATTTGCTGGCTATAAGCTGTAATCATCCTCTTACACTTAAAATCACTTACATGTGGCCTCTTCCACTGTAAATTTCGGGGTAGTTTTTTTAGCAGGGCTCCTGTTCCAATAGAGCTGATGTGAGCTGGAAAGTTATCATCTGTGAAAAGGCATTTGTTCTTCAAGCATAACTCCAGCAAAGCCTGGTAGTTCTGCTGGATGGTAGGGGTGTGTTTTTGAAAGATACTCCTGCCTAAAGGCTCAGGTGACTTATATTTTTTCAAACACGGTAGAAAAGGCATGTTGATGTCCCCAACACCACCAGAATAACTTTTTTCCACTGAGGATTCTTCAGGGATCTCACCCTGCACAGTTCTGCTGGAAACTCCTGGTTTTCTGGTATTAGGTGTGTCTTCTTCAGAAGAATTCCTGGTATTTAACATAAGTATAAAAAGTCATTTTAGTCGTGCCTTTTAAAATTTTCCCCTTAGCCAGCAGGGGTAGGTAGGGGTAGTGGCACTCCCAGGAGGAGTGGGGACCCATCCAATTCTAATCTAGCATCTATCACTGCATTTTCAAGGTTTTACATCACTGCAGAGCTGAGCAAAATAAAAATGAGTGACCCCACTGACTTTTACTAGGGCTTTGAAGCCATACACATGCCTATTCTCAGTCTCTGGACTATTTTAGGCTCTCCAGGATATTTTCATAGCATGTAGCAACATGAATGACAGTCTTTATTCAATCACATTCTGGCATGAAGTTATTTCCCCTCCTCCCTCAAAAAAAAAAAAAAAAGAAAAATAGCAAGATAAAACAAAGGGTAACAGAAAAATGGAATACATTAGGTGTTACAAAGCCATAACTCACAACCCCCAATAGTTATTTTACCATTTTTGCCTCATTTTGGAGAATGATACAATCTCCCCCAAGAGATCACATTCCAACTTGTTGAATAACAGATTCACACATGAAATCGCATGCTGAGGTATTTTTTTCTTGTAACATTCAAGACAGATGTTTCTCATCCCCTCACTGAAAAGAGCAGAGTGATGTCCTAGCCCTCCTTTAATATTAGCAGCTATGCTAAACATTAGCAGATATCAACTTTGCTGCAAATGGTCGGCTCCTGGGAGAAATCATGACTAAAATCTCAGCAGGCAAATCATGCCCATCAGTGCTAACAAGGTGATCATAATCACAGGCTTCTCATTATAGTGCAGACTGAAAACATTAATCGGGATGTAAAGTTTAATAAACGGTTCACATACCATAATGATACAGTACTTGGAATGCTTCCCCACAGAGGAGGCTCTTTGAGACTCAAAATCACTGCCCCAGGCACCCTAGGATGATGGTTTCAGTTAGGAACCAGTTGATTGTTGCTCCCATCAAAGTTGAAGGTCACTGGTGTTCCCTGTGAGAAACCAAACAACCAGAGATTGCACTGTCCTCCCACACAGAGCCCTCATTTGTTATAAAACCACTCTACAACTGATCCACAAGGCTTGATCCTCAAGGGCAATCAAGGGAAAATCTTCAAAATATAACCCTGGAAATGAAAGTTCAGTTTTCTATTGTACAGTAGACATTTCAGACCTGTAAAAGGATTTAAGTGCCTAACAGCTTGCTTACCTTTTCTCCAGATGAAAAATACTGTCTCTCCCTTCAAATACTCTCTTCCTTCAAACTTTCCCTTTTTACAGCCATTGACCTTCACGTCTGCAACAACATAAGCAACAGACAGAGAGAGATTTAAAAGAAAAACAAGTGGAAGAAAACATCCTGGAGACCAGCTGCTCTTTATATAGATAGACAAAATATGTAAAAAAGAATATCTCATTTTGCTGCACCCCAGGAAAAGAAGTGGTGAGCAGTTGGCATACTTTGAGCTCCACAGAAGAGCAAATATTTGAGACTTGACTTTTGGGTGTGCAGAGCATGCACAAGGCCTAATAAAATTATTGCAACCCTTTACCAGTTCTCGCCTCACTCTGGCATTTGTTTGAAAAAGAACTGAACTTTATACATAGACCTTGAAACACAGAGATAGTATGAAAACCCCAAAGCTTTCAAAAATGGAGGTTTAAATCACCTGAATATGTAGCCTTATTTTCAAGAAACTCAGCCAGCATCCTTAACTGTCATAGTGCGTGTCAAGAGTCAATGACCATAGAATAGAATCATAGAATCATCAAGTTTGCAAGAGACCTACAAGATCATCCCAGTCCAACCATCCACCTAGCACTACCACTACCACATCACCCAGCACCAGATCCAGATGTCTCTGGAACATGTCCAGGGATGGTGATTCCACCACTTGCCTGAGCAACCTATTCCAATGCCTGACTAACATATTTTTTTCTAACATCTACTCTGAATCTCCCCTATCTTAGTTTAAGGTCATGATGCAACTACTTTGTATGTTTTGAAAACCTCCCAGCTGAACTTCTCTGTAGGTATATCGTTTTAAACTCTTTTCCAAATTACCCAGAAATGTTTGAACAAAAGATGCAATGAAGCATTTTATGTGCCATTAACAGTCCCTTTGGAGACAGCTACAAAGTGTTTCGCCTTGTGTTTTAACCTTCTGCCTGAAGTCTGGCCACAGTCACATGTACAAGGTGGTACAAGCTACAGTTACAGTGTACCTGGAAATCACCTGTTCTCCACTCAGCAATGGTAGTGTCCCACTGTGTCCTCCAGCACAGGTGGAGCAGAGTGTGTGCAAGTCTCTTCCAGCAATTAAAATTTCTAAGGGAAAGCAGCCAAGTGGAGCAGACAGAGGTTAAAAGCTTTACATAGAAGGCATGAGCCAGTAGGTTAAATGGATTTGATTCTCTATGCTTTGCATGTTCCCCTAGTTAGCATGTTTGCCATCTGATGTAAGTCCTTCCACTACATTAGCATCCTATGACCTCCCCTGATCTTTCTCAACATCTTAAATGCCTCATCCCTAAGTCTTAAACTGAGAATCTCAAGAATCCACAGAAAATCCTTCACTTTTAGTAAAAGTAATTGGACCATGAACAAATTCTCTGAGAGCCTCTTACTCACTCTACGAGAGGATTTATCTCAGGCAACACCGGGGCACTGGGTAATTCAAGGGCTGAACCTGGAGCTGACAGAGCTCAGCCCAGCTCTTCTGATTTAACAGAGGCAATCCAAATCTGGGCTGAGGAGCTGCTCCTGATTGTGTGGAACAGAGTAAATGTTTGCTTGAAAAATAATAAATCTTAGGGTGAGCAGACCAAATGATGCAGGGCCATCTTTTACAACCATTCTTGTAATACAGCAGAACATTAACTTCAGGAATTAGTAGTCATTAGTCAAAATAAGAATGTGAGTGTATTAGGCTTTGTTAATCTTTATTAGTCTCTAAACATACAGTATAAAACCAGCACTTGCAGGTATAGCCTCAAGTCTTTGGTTAAACACAGCGGTGTATTTCAGTAAAAAAACCCTCAAAGCTGGCTCCCACTGATTTCCTGTGGGCTTTTTAAGCAAAACAAATATCCTGAAAAGAAACACTGAACTGTGTTTTCTCACAAAATGAATGAATACACAGACAGGTGGATGACCTTGCCCTGAATTTCCTGTGCTTAGATTATTGGCCCAAAAGTCAATGAACACCTTCTGGTGCTGAGATTTTCAAGGCTGAGCAGTGAACATGCCCCAGAGCTTCCCCCAATCTTAACAAAATGTCTGTAGCAAAACATGGCTTTCAGAACTTCAAACAATACCTCTCTACCTGAAGACTCACTTTTAAAGACTCTGGTTGAGAATATAAAATATATATTCTTTGCTGCGTAAATTGTCCATTGAAATCAGTGGAAATATGAAAACCCCATTTACTCAAGATCTGTCCTTCAGCACTTGAGGTTACAACATCCAGTCATTACAGATTCTGCCTACTCACAACTCCCATTCAAATCAGACAAAACTTTTGATCTCTGCAGAACACATAGCAATTGAGTATCAGCTAAGCCAGCTCTAAACAGCAGAAGTGAGAGAACAAGGCTGCATAAAATCTGAGTCAGCTAAAACACCAGCCTGTGCTCCCAACCATTTGGCAGACAGAAGCATTGGAGCTGTGACACGAAGGGCAGCTGATGTAGCTCACCTAGCTGCTTTACATCACACCCATACTTCTCATGTTTACTGATATGAACTTTATGCCTCACTCTTCAACCGTTCCAGAGAAAAGTACAGCAGCAGCTGCTGCATTCAGCACTGCCAGCAGCATCATCTAACTAATATCCCCGTCTGATCCCAGAGGACAGCTTCATCTTAACACCATGCCATGGCGACAGTTATACTTCTTTCAAACCCCTGGAAAATCCTAATGCTGTGCTAGCCACCGACAACTGCTGAATGCCAACACCAAATCTCTCTACGTAGCACTTAGTGTTTGATGTCCTACCTTCTCCAGGTGTGTCCTCACAGCAAAGGATAATTGTTCCACTGGCAGTGATGCCTGCTGCTTATAAACTGCATATATGTTATCTCTGTGTGTATTTATGTGCACTCCTGCATGTATATATATGTCTTGCATACATAATCCCATGAGCTTGTCCTAACCTATCAAATACCATGGTAGAAGCAGGAGGTGGGGAAAAAAAGCATATTGAGTAATGACGGAAAATTTCTGAAGAACTCAACACAAAGTATTCCACGGAAGACATGAAAAAACAGGTCAGCCCATCATGCAGACTACCATTTGACTCACCCATCGCTTCAGTGGACAGCAGTTTCCTTGTTTGGTTTGCTGTTTCATTACTCAAACCACAAAACTCCATGTCTCTCCATGTCTCACTGACAAGGTAGAACAGGAAGATGTGTACAACTGTGTCTTAATACATTTTACAGGATTTCCGCTTTCAGGTAAGAAAATGTTCAGAGAGGAAATACCCTGAAAACCCCCATATTTTCTCAGAACAGACAGGGACATGACACTTTGTCAATAAGTAAATGATAACAATTTCTAAAAAGAACATTTATATAAGTTTGAGGGAGGTATATGTCCTTTGACAGAGACAGACTAAATCATTCCAGAGTTATAGGAGAAACCACCAAGCTTCTGTACTGCAAGGATGGTGAAGGACTCAGAGGATTTTTATTTCCAGCACTATTACAGACACCACATCAGTCAGGTCCCCTATGAGCAATACAACATGCTGTCTTTGCTGTACAAAATTAAGGAGGGAACTCTCTGGAAGTAAGCACACTTCCCACCCAAGGTATGTACATTATCCAACCCCATATTCTCCATTTATGATGGTACTTCTGGGTACCAGCACCTTGTCCCACCCCAGGCAATGAGGGGGTAAGAGCAGCATAGAAAGGGTAGGGAAAAGGACAGCATGTGTGTACCAAGACACCTGAAACAATGGCAGGAGAAAGAGAATGGGAAGTATTTCAGAGGAATATGAAGGAGCAGTGAGGGCAGGAGAGGAAGGCAGCAGCTTCCTGAGTTGCAAAGGCAAAGCAATAAGTGAGGAAAAACATAGACTATGCTGGACACAATTTTATTCCTAGGCCATATGGCACCAGCAGCCA
>NW_008657511.1:1490-3109 GCF_000695815.1 Acanthisitta chloris | reverse complement strand
CAAATGAGTGTATTTGGTTTAATTCTGGGGGCTCTCTGTGCCTTCCCCTCACTTCTTTCCTTTCCCACAACCCTGTTTATTTCCTGGTGAAACCATTACCACCTGAACTTTTGACGCTGTCTATTCAGGTTTCTTACTTGGTAATGAGCAAACAGTGGCAGTAACTGCACTGGCAGGAAGTAAATTCTACTGAACTACACTGCTCCCACAAGCTTCTTGAAACTGTCAAAGAGTTGTGGGCTGAGTCACCACCTCTTTTCAAATTTGATGATTTGCTAATGTCCCCATCCTCAGATGATCTTTCCTAGGAAGTAAACCTGTCCAACATAAGGTAGCACAGATAAGAAAATACAGGCATCACCATTTCACATGAAGCAAGTTTCACTTATACAACATCGTGCTTTGCCCCCAAAATACAGGTTTCATTTTGAGTCCAAATACTAATGTGACTTTGTCCAGCCTTATTTCAGCAAAATGAAAGTGAATCTTCTACAGCAAGCCTCTGTCTCCTGGTCAAAGTCAGCAACCAGATAAGTGACTGCCAGCCCAACAGCAGGGATATGACCAATGAACTACAGAACTAAAAGTTTAATCTGTTACAGCTTTAAAGATAAAGACAAGTTCTACAGTATAGGAAAGTAGTTGACCCCATCAGTATCAGATACAGGTATGCTCTGAGCACTGCACTAGAGTGGCTTCTGTGCAGGGCAGTCAAGAGAGAGCTTTTACATTTGAACAGCTCAGAAATGTGCAAAAAAGCCAGCTGTCATTCCAGCAGTGACACTTTAAATAAAAAATCACCATGTGGAAAAAATAGGGGGTTTTGGAAAAATTCAGTTTGTTTTCTTTTTCTGCTTGCAAAACTTTAAAAATGTAAATTATTAAAAAAAACATACTAAAGATTGCACCATAAGACCAATCTGTCCAACCAAAAAGATATTAAAACATTCCTGTTTAAGAAGTGAAAAGCAATAAACAATGAAAATAGATCAAAATTTCAGTTTGATTCTAACAGAAAGAAAAACCTAATTATACTCTACACTTCATTTCCTAATTTTACTTCCCTTTCTTTTTGGCAAGCTCTATACTTCAAGGTAGAGTTCTTGAGAAAGTCAGTCTCAAACAGCTAAGAAAACAGACTGAAAAATAAATAATATTGTGCAATGTTTGTGAGATACCTGAAGAAAGTATTGTGAAGACTGTTGAGTTTCATTGTGATCTGCCCCAGAGATAATCAATCCAAAGAAAAGGGACTCTTGTCAGACAAGGCAAGGATACATTTTTTTGGCCATTTGGTCATCGTGTATATGTATTTATGATTAGTGCAACTTAATTATTAATATCCTCATCTTGTAAATGGGGAATAAGTTGCTTCTGCCATAACGGTAGTGGTCAGAACCCGCAGCCTGCACAACAGAAACCTTGCTTTGCTGCCCCATTCATTGCATTCAGGAAGGGCATCAAGGTGGCCTGGGGAGATTTACAATCAAAGGCTTCCTGGCCTGACCTTTACTCAGCTCCAAGGATAACACAAGCAAGCACCAAAGAGACTCCATATATAGCTGTAGAAATGCCAGAGCGGCATTGGACCAGCGCAGCCCTTAAATGGCAGAACTATC
>NW_008657511.1:0-1465 GCF_000695815.1 Acanthisitta chloris | reverse complement strand
AAATGAGTAATTCTTGCCAAAGCATGTTGATTTCTATGGGGCCTTTCATTTTCAGGAGTTCTTACTGGAAAGAAGTAATCAGATTCTTAAAGGCAAAAGTCCTTATTTATAAAACTGAAGAAATGAGGGAAATTAGTCTTAAGGAGGTTTCAAAACATCAGTTCCACTTTCAGACTAGCTCTAGGCATTGGCAGGAAAGCAGAGAAGCCTGACCTTCAGAAAATACAAGTTTGCTTATGTTCTTCCAGAAAAAGAACAACTAGTCCCTGGAGCCATTGCTCACACCTCATGGGTCAGGCCATGAGCATACAAGTGTCTGGGATCATGCAATGGGAACAGCTGGGAAAGCATCTGCTCCTGCAGCCAGAGGTGTAGAAATGGACCTGGATCATTGTCCAGGCACACAGGACCACACACATCTCCACATGTCTCCCCAAGCCATGAAAGAATTCCACTTTTAATGCACTGGTACCTCTGCTTGTGCAAGGTCTCGGCTCCTCCTGGTCGTAAATGGTTGGGAAAGGGCAGGAACCTGCCACACCATGGGACCACTTCCAAAACTGCCTCTTGCCACATTTCTTGGACCCGTGGGTGGGATGGAGTCAAGTGAAAAAGCCATTCGGAGGTAATGGTAAAAACCCCTGCTCGGTCCCAGCTCTCAGCAGAGATGAGGAGAGCTGGCATCAGGGCATTGTGGCTGACAGCTGGCCCTGGGGACACACCAAGCCACACGCTGCTGCTTGAAAACCCATGCAGCCTTCACTCGCTGTCCTGTCAGCCCTCACTGCTGGAGGAATAAAGGAGCAGGGACAGCAGCTAATCTGCCTGTCTCATGTGCTTAAGTGGTGAACTCCTCCATTTGGGAAAGCAGAACTTGCTGTAACCACAGAGGCCTTTTTTATTTTGCTGTAAGGCAGGAGTTAGAGGCAGGCAAAGCGAAGAAAGCACAAGCTTTGGAGAAGAGTGCAGTTGACAGGGTCAAAGTAGCTGCCAGACTTCAGAGAAAGGAAATGGGAGAGCTGGTGATAGAATGAGAGTCAAGAGCCCCTGGGAAGCGATAGGCAGCAACAATGCAGGCAAATGGTTGGCTTGGGGAAAGGTTAGGGACTCAGCTGGGGGTAAGGCTAGGGATCCAACTGGGGGAAAGGCTAGGGATCCAACTGGGGGAAAGGTTAGGGATCCAGCAGGGGGAAAGGCTAGGGATCTAGCAGGGGAAAGGCTAGGGACCCAATGGGGGAAAGGCTAAGGATCCAGCCGGGGATGGCAGTGCTCAGAAACAGAGGAGCCCCTCTCAGACCTCACAGAGTCACAGAATTAATTAGATTGCAAAAGACCTCTGAGACCATCAAGTCCAACCCATGACCTAACACCACTGTGTCAACCAGACCACGGCACTAAGCACCAGTCTCTCCTCCAGCGATGTGCAGCTGCAGGGTTTACTGTACTCGGTGCTGGTGAGGCCACA
>NW_008657510.1:50732-57002 GCF_000695815.1 Acanthisitta chloris | reverse complement strand
CACGGCCCTGTCTCTGCTGTCCCCGCTGGGGCTCGCTCGGGGACGCTGGTGGGTTTGGCGTGTGTGTCCCGTGCTGGGGCAGCGGGGGTCGTGCTGCTGCTGCTGGATCTCGGGAGCCAAGAGGGGATGCAGTTGTTTGGCTCGTTAAGAGTGTCTTTGCTGAAGTCCCTGACAGCTCTGTGCTACGTGGAAACATACAGCGACCATCCACATCATCTGTACTGAAGCAGGTCTGCCTTTAGGTCTGAAAGACGACTGCCCTTTTTCATTGGAATGGTTTGTGTGTGTAAGTGCAAAGGGAGTGGAGAAGTTCAAGCATAGCCTTAACATCCTGTTTCTCAGCTATGTCAAGAAGTTCCTAAGTTCCTCTCAGACACTCTTGAAGGAATACTTGCCACAGCAGTCTTTCTGGCTTGTGTGGAAATGCATTGTTTCATCCTCTTGCTGAGCTACACCTGAAGTTCTTTACTTGAACAATAATCTGGTGGGGAGAGAAAACACGTGCAAGTAACAGCCCCATATGTACTATGGGGCTAATGCCTTGGTGCTAGAAGTGTGGGCTGCAGCAAACTTCATTAGTGAGACCACTTGAAGCCTCAGGATGCATGTCTCTGTGCTGTTGTGTGACACTGACAAAACTTGCTCTTGCCACTGGCACTCTGGGAACTTTTATTTACCATAGATATGTGTGAAGGGTTGGGAGAGCTGGGCTTTTGCTCCCTGTGGCTGCAGGGGCCCTATTGCACTGAAAGCAAAACATCCTGTTTCTGGTAGCACCTGTAGAAGTTGTGTGAGCAGATCTGATCATTAATACTTTTATCACTGGATATAAAATGACAAGTGTCAGTGCTTCAGGTGTCAAAAAGCTGTGTCTTGGGGGCAAATGTGCTAACATCAGGTTGTAATGATGCTGTCATTTACAATGGAGTTATGGTGCAGCTCTGATACCTACCACTGACTTACTTTGTGTGCTCTGTAGTTCAGCAAAAAAACCCCACAATCCCATAAACCTGTAGTAAGTTGAAATAAACTCTTTTCTTTTTTGTCAAACACTGTTTTAAGGGAAATTAATGTAAAAGTGCAATTTAGAGAGATGATGCTAGTTTATAAAGGTACTGGTAGCTCAGATCTGCTTGTTTAAGGTTTAAATGATCCAAGTGCTTTTACTTTATAACTACTTGTTAGCCAGGAGGCTACAGTAGCTAACAAACCTTGACCTGTACCTTACCTTTTCCATACGTTGGTTCTGTATCTTGCCTGAGAAGTGATAAATGCTGGGCTTACTACAGTGAAGTTGTGTCTTTACTTTTAAATGTTAGGTCTTGAGCGAGGCCTTAACAACACTAAATGCAAAGCTTTGCGCTTTTTTCCCGCCCCAATTATTTCCAGTGATTTCTGTGATTTCCTGAAACTTCCTGGTTTTATCCTTTTAAAAAAATATATACATAAACCAAAGGCTGAACATGTTCCTGTTTTCTCTTCCTTCTTTTCTCATCTGCCCTACTGCTTTATCTCTGACTTTTGCTCTGCTTTTAATCTTCTATAGATGCCCTAGTGGCCTTGCGTTTTCCAATTGCCAGAGATAAGTTTAATGCTGCAAATAGGAAATGCTTGTAATATAGTTATCAAAAACTCTACTGTAAGAGAGTATGGAGTTCTGATCCTGTCTCTCATGTTTGTTTTTTTATTATTATTTTTTGTGATCTCGGGTTGCTTAAGCTTATGACACTGTGCCTCAGTGCTTCCATTTGAACAGGCTGATGACTGCTGTACATTTAAGTGAAAACCTCTATTGCTTCAAGAGACATGATAAAATTGTCAGTTAATGGAAGTTTCCTCTATGTATTACTCAGTAATATGAATTCACCAAAAGATGTAGGAAGACTGTTCCTGTGTGTATCCAGTGTGATAAAGTGCTTCATCTAATAATAAAGGTGGTACTAGAGGTGACTAGGTGGAAAAGTAGTATCAAACCCTTGGTCAATTGAGGATGTTGTTCCCTTTTCATGTGCTTGTGGTACTTTCTGAATTGCTGAGGACCCATGACTTCAGTAGCTGGGCCTTAGGTTTTCTGCTCACCTCTGAAGCAGGATCCTGAACTCTTAGACTAGCAGACTGCTGTCTGTCTGAAGACATTGAACTGAACAAATAATTTTAGTTGGTTGGTATATTTTTGGGTTTTTTAAAAATTCTCTTTAGTGTAATTCCATGCACCAACTCCAGGTTAAGATTGTGGCTGACAAAACTGCTGATACTTGAGTCCAGTGTCCCAAAGTAGTGGTTCTTCCTATTGAATTCTGCTGTCCTTTCTCTGTTTTGTTTTGGCTTTTTTCTTCCCCATTATCTTACTCCCAGTTCTCAGAGAAGCTGCTATACACAGCTAGCAAAGGATATTTCCCTGTTAACAGAGTTTTGTTTCTTATCAATATGTAACTGATCTTCTAATCAAATATTGAAGAGTCTAAGCTGTATTTTCCTTCTTGGAATGCTTGCAAGATTTTCTACCCCCAAATAAATGCTTGCTTATTAATTGTCTGCTATTAATTTTTTTCTTTTCAGTGGACTCATTGGTCGCAGCTGGGCCATGGTGTTTGCTGCTGGAGGCTTCAAAGTGAAACTTTATGATATTGCACAGCAGCAGCTAACAAGTGCACTGGAAAATATTCGGTAGGTCACCTGGCTTAAAATGACTGGGGTTGTAATGAAACTGTGGGATTTGTGGAATTATGACTGGATAGCCATGTCTTATGATCTAAGGAAGCATAGATTTTAAGCTCTGAAGAAGGCTTTAGTCACAATGTTGGTTATCAATTCCCACCAGGCTGAACAAAGACACAGGATCGCGTGTCAGGCAACTGTAGGTTTTATTGTACAGTGGCCATAACTCTGGCAACCAACCCAGTATTTAGACCCAAAAGGTGTTAGCAAACAAGCTCATAAGTTCATACAATTGACTTTCACAAGAGGATAACAAGGCCTTAATTTGTACAATATAATACACTTCAATAACTTTACAGTTCCCACAGCAAAATCCTTGAAGGTGCCAGCTAACGAGCCACAACACTCTGGTATTCAACATACCACTTTTCACAGTCTCCCCACTCCCACAACAAACTTGAGTGAAGAGTATGGGAGTAAAAAAGTATGATAGCTGTGCTTTGCTCAAACAAAGCACAGGGAGAGAGATAGAGACAAAAGAGGGAGAAAGCTAACACAGAAAATCACCAGTCCTTAGATTCAGTGTTGGTCCTGCTGCATGGATATTCCAGAGCTGGGGCAAAGTGTGAGTGTGAAAGACAGAGAGTAAGGTGTCTGATCTGCTCCCTTTTATAGGTAGCTTGGTGCAGACCCTTATGTAAACTGCGTTTCTCGTGCCGTTCTGTTCACGTGTACACAGCTTAGTCCCCTCCCCTCCAGGGAGTGAGTCGGGGGTGGGTGCTGAGCAGGAGTCTCCAGGTGAAGCAGGAACTTGGCTCAGAACACCACTGCCTCACCTCTCCTGCACCCTCTGCTCTGATCATGTCTTACCTGTCATCACAGTCAATGTTTGAGACAAGGCATGCTTATGTCTCTGCACCTGTTAAGATCAGAACTGTGCTCTCCAGTCTCACTGACACTTCTGAAGAGGAATTTAATTATTAAGTAATTATTCAAGAGCTTAAGTTTAAATCCAATTGTTTCAAATTATATTTAGCACTATTAGGTGTTAAGTTTAAAATACATGAACATAAGAGTTTTTGCACAGAGACTCTTTCAAACTGGAAGTAGATTTAAATGGATTGCTGGGGAGCCCTGTTGCAGTTCTTAGTATTTTATAACTAGAGTTTTTTAAACTCTGGAACTAATATTTTTGAGTCCTAGGAGAACAGGTTGCTGGTTTCACTAACGATGCAACTACTGATCAGTTAGAGCTGAAGTTGGAAAGCATCTTTAGGAGACCAAATTAGAGGGTGTGAACATGAGACCACTTGCTTGGACTTGCTCAGGCCAACAGTCCTCCAGCCCTTTTGTCTGTTGCCCTGTGACATTATGGCTAAAACCTCATACTTGTGGTGCATGACAGAGCTACAAGTTCAAGACTTGCCTGTCTACTCCCCTCCCTGAACCTTCTGTGCCTACAAGTTGATTATGTATTCAGTAACTCTTAATTGGCTTTCTTCCAAGTGTTTCTGTAACCTTCTCTTGAATCTGTCTAAATCCTTCTGTGGCCTCCTTGCCTAAGGACTTTGTGTTCTGCAGGTTTACTGCTCACTGTATGAAAAGCTATACTGTTTTGAACCCTGGCTCTTCAGTTGCTTTGATTGACACTCTCTGGTTGGTTCTATGTACCCTCTTCTTTTACAGCTTTTACATACATGTGGGAGAGGGAGAGAGTGTGTTTATAGAGTGTTTTTGTGCACAACCTTATGTTGCTGTATCAGCATTTAATGCCGAAGTTCAAATTGCTTCATGATCGGCTTCAACCTAAATGTATCAACCTACATGTAACCTTTGTGATGCCTTGGAGTTACACATGTCAGCTGCTGTGCATCAGCTGGTATGGGGTATAAGGTGCACCTAAGAAAGGGTTGTGGTGTTTGCATCCAGATTTCTTTCTGTAACAAGCCTTAAAGCAAGCAGGAGTGACTTCAGGAGCCCCTTGTAGGTCAGTTCTGTTGTTGGAGTTCAGAAGTTAAACAGTATGTGATATCTAGGAAGATTTGCTGAAAAAGTCTTGATAACAAAAGAAGGGGAAAATCTATCTTCTACTTTTTTTCTCTTTTCAGGTAGATGTTAGACCAAATATCTCTTTTGCCTCAACTAGATGAGACACTTTGGGTTTTTTTTTGTAGAATTGGTGTCAGTGGTAGCTGTGATGAGATTCTGGATTATTGTGGAGGTGGCAGTTTTGAGGACTAAAGACAGCACATGCCCTTAATTTTTTTAATAGCAAAATGAGATTTTTAGCCTTTTAAGGGTTTTTAGCTTGAAAAAGTGAAGCATAAAATTGTAATAGGATAGAGTGCTATTTGAGTGGGTCTGCACTGTCCTGCATGTGCTGTCCTGTAGGAGTTCAGACTCACAGAATGGGTAAGGTTGGAAGGGAGCAGTGGAGGTCATCAGCCATTCCTCCCAGCCTTGTGTCACAGTGAACTTGCTGAGGAGGCAGTTTACTCCTTCAAGTCATTGATGAGTAAGTTCAAGGCAAGTTCAATTGAGTTCAAGGCAGGTTTTGCCTTTTACGTAAGGTGTTAACTTATAATTAACTTGTGTGTCTTGGCTGTTGCAACATTCTAGTTAAAAAGCCTAGTTTCAAGACAACATTGTGACAAGAATATAAGCTATGCAGGTTCTTTAAACACTATTTTAATTATTTTATTTATCAAAATATGGTCAGACTTGAACTTTTTGCACGGATTTCATAACACAACCTGCAGTAAATCACACTGAGTTACTGATGTAATACTTGTGTAAGAGCTGGAGCTTGAGCACACAGGAGTGGGCGGCAGGGGAATGCCCATTGGAGCTGTCTGACAAAGCCAGCTGGTGGTTATTTCACTGGGCTTGCTGTGATTTGCTTTCCTTTTTCCCTCCTAATAGCTAATACTTTTAGGGAAGTTTTTAGGCTTAGGGGTTTTTGTTGGTTATTTTGTTCCAATATTGGAACATATTTGTTCCCCTCTAGTTGGTAGTCCATGAACTTCAAGTGTATGGAGGTACTGCCTCTTAAGAAAAAATGGAGTGTGCAGATGACTTTGTAGTTTCCCTTTTCTAAACAGAAGTGGGATTTGAGTAGCAAACAACATTGAATTCTAAAATTCACTTCTAAAAGGAGAGGATTCTTTTTTGATGGCAGAAATTATATTTAACTATTTATTAACTATTTTATGTCATTGCCTGTTAGTATGTAGACTCATAACTCATTGTCTTTTATATAAATTCAGAACATCTCAGAGTTCCTTAGCCTAATGAATTAAACTCTCACAAAACAGCCAGTGGGCAGCAGGGGTGTGTAATTCTGCAAGAGGACTGGAGTGAGTCTGGAGTGGACATATATGCAGGTTCTCATGATCATTGTATCTGTATGGAAAATCTGAAATGTACTCTGTAATTTAATACAGCTGGTTATGGGTAAAAGGTAAGATTAAAGTTATGGATAAAAGGTAAGATTAAAGTAAGACCTTAGGTGGTGTGATGGATTTGCTACCTGTCTGCCTGTTGACTGACTGTGGCACACTTAAGTGACTGCATGTTGAATTGAACTAGATGTACCAGTTGCATTATTAACCA